>NC_084923.1:45487500-45787500 GCF_958298935.1 Phragmites australis
CGGGGCTAGCTAGCTTTCCTCGCATGTTCTCCTCCACCAGCTGCCTCGGCGTCTCGCAAGAACGGTCGACCGATGAGGGAAACGGCAACTGGCAACTGGCAAGTGGCAGCACTGGCATCTGCCGTACTTGCCTGAGAGCAAGCACTGGAATCCCACGACCGGCGCGCACCTCTCCCCTGGCACGGTAAAGCCCCGGCACGGCGCCACATGTGGTCCCCGCCACTTGGGGGGGGGGCGCATGGTGTACGTGCATGCTGCCAAACCAATCCCGCCGCGGGGTTCACAGCATCGGCCGTGCTGTGCAAGTACGCATCGAAATCTTTGGAGATTTTTCTCTGCCGATGACTCGAACTCCGCTTGGGAGTTGGGCGAGGTCCTCATGCTGTAAAAGATTCTAGACCATGCATGCCTAGCTCACCTCGTGTCTTAGACCAAATTCCTTTTGGGACCTCAGTGTGAAACTGTGAAACAAATATACCTGCTGGTGTGTTGCGGCCGCAACGCTAACACCACATTGTCTTCTTGTTGTGGACGGCTAGTTATGGTTAACTTGGGACCACCCGGCAGTACAATGTACTACGAAACATTGTGAATGAGAGGTGTCCTTTGCAAGTTGCAGCGAGAGGTGTCCGTTGTAAAAATAACCTAAGGCCTATGACAATGTACAAGAATACCTAGAGCTACAAGGCCTTCAGATCTACTCCTTTCGATCATAAATACATATCATTTGAAAAGATATTTAGTCAAACTTTAAAAAACTTTGACTAACAGTAGTTTTCAAAATATTTAGTTTAAAAATATTAAAATCATATGTGTATATTTATCTTAAAATAATATTTGCATAATATCACAAATTAAATAAAATTTATAAATATATTCTAATAAAAATAATATAAAACTATGTATTGAAAATTACATCTTATCTAGAAGCACGAGGAGACTACCCTTCTGTCAACTCCATGCAAAAAGTAGGACGTGGATACTTTTTGTTGTTTTCTGTATTTCCATTTCCATGTATGCTGAAAAGTAAAAAGGCAATAGCTTTCTGTTTACAAAATACTTTTGCACGTGAACTGTTGGCGTGGTCAGAATTGATGTTGAAGTCTAGGTTCTAAAAACAGCGAACAGTGTTCGAAAAACATCATTGTGTACATACATTCATCCAGATCTATCAGTAAGTATTTTACATAGGTTTCATACGCAAAAACTCATATAGCATGCGTTATCCATTAGGCATTGCCGCATTGGCAATATCCAACAGAAACACAAAAGGCTTAAATTCTTATCTCTCCGTACGCTTGTCGTTTCAATTTGCATGACAAAGACAAACCTTTTAATTTGTCTCATACGCTTGGAGCTCATCGGTCAAAAGAGAGACCAGAGATAGATGAAAGGCAGCATGCATGCATGCAGACGATGCTATTCTCTGTTGAGGCTTTTCTATCCTCCAAAGCTGATTCTACCCTGTCACCGGTCAGCGTCAAAGATATGGTTGTTCGCAGGAGATAGCAAAGGGTTCCGGAGATCGTTGTCCTAGCAAGCTTCGTATCCCCTCACACCAAGTGCGTTGATTCCTCTTGTACTTTTGATAGCAGTGAAACTGGCTCTCACAGCTGCCCACTTCTGCCGTTTCTACGTGTCGCAATGCCGAGCGGAGCACGTCGTTGCAGTTGCACCTCACTTACCCTGCCTGATCTATACGGCTCCTCCTCCTCCCGGAGCTCATTTCCATGCATGCATGCTGATCCTCGATCACTCATGCATGTATCTGTATAGCCAGAGGTGCGTAATCTTTCCATGGTGCAAAATGCATGTGAGGATATGGAAACAACTATACTCCGTTCTCTACACATACTCCGTATGTAGTTTCTCAGATAAAAGGAGGAAGCGGTGGTGTCGGTTCGCTGCACTGCACGCACAACAAAGGTCTCTCTGATCACCAGAAAGCTCACCGTACGAGCCCGACAGAGCTAGGCGCGGGCACGTTCCGATCATAACCGAATAAAAGCGAGCGTCGGTCCACCAAAATCCCGGGAGAGAAGAACGCCCCACCTGACCGTCCGACCGCACGGGACCCCAGCGGCCGCAGCCCTTCCCCCGCGGCAACGCTCAACCCCTAAACCCCGCACATTTTTTTTTTAAAAAAGCTCTTAGTCTCCTACACATATTACCTATCTCGATGGTCTATTTCTCCTACACTTATTCATCTCTCTCCAATCTAATAGGCCGCGAGTCAGTTCATATGCCCAACCAGCCAGCAAACCGTCTCTAAGAGGGTCGATCCATTCATAACATTTTCCTCTCTTTTAGATTCAACTTATCCTCAAGCCGATGGAATGTCTTTTCAAATAGGAATATGAATCCTCTGGATCCCAGGGCATCTCCAATTCCACATGCATTATGAGCAGGATCAAGATTGAGGCCAATCCACGATATTTCTCGCCACCCTCTTTAGCCTTCAAAACTTCAGCAGGAGCCTTGATAGCATCCTTTGCTATGAACCCGTACTCTGAAACAATTAGTCTTGGACGACCTCTATCGGAACCTGCACTCCAAAATACATACCAGGACATAGTAGTAGACCTTTCCATCTCGTTTGAATTTTCTTCTGTAGTAATAGCAGATCTTTTCATGAATTGACATAATTCTAAACTTGTGTATCTATAGTAATAGCAGATCTTTTCATGAATTGACATAATTCTAAACTTGTGCATGGCAACAAGAGCCATATCTGAGCAGTACCTTGACAGAGATTGATACCAACATCTAGGTAGCAGCTAGTAGCGATTAGTTTGACTAACGCAAAGCGAATCGATTACTGGCATGGACGCTTCTTCCCATGCAGCCATAACGTCATAAAATTCGATCGATCGGCAATTCGGCATACATTGTTCGCGAAGAAATTGCAAATTACACTGAGCGAAGTGTGAGGCACCAACTGGCAAGCATATCCACCACGAACACAAGAACACTTGCGATGCGTGCATGTCCCCCCTGCGCACCGGCCATCTGCCAAAATGCGCTGTGCGTTATACTGTCCAAGGATCGACCGGCACGCTGCGACAGTCTTGTCCGAGGGGCCGAGACAAATCGGATCGTATCACTTGCCGGGCTTATACAATGCGACAGTCTCGCTAAATAATAGCCCTGCTTAACCTAGGGTTTAGCAATCAAAGGAGCACAGTACAAGGATCCACTTAAGCTATACTAGGAACTGTCTACTGCTGCCGTTCCCGCTTGCTAAAGAAACGTGTAATGAAAAATAAAAGGGAAAGTTTCACTAGCTCTTTCATTTATATTGAGGTTTATATTGGAGGGGTAAGTGAAAAAATATAAGTAGATGAATAATTAATAAATAGATAAATATTACTCTATCTAGTTATAAATACTTGTCGTTTTTACTTTTTATGATATTTGATGTGTAACTTTGACTATTATTTTTTATTAAAATATAATTATAATATCTAATAAAATAATAATATTATAAAAGTATTTTTAAGATAAATTTACGTATTTAATTTTTATGTTCCTATCTAAATATCTAGAAGCTATTAATGATCAAAGTTTTAAAATTTAATCAGATCTTAATCAAAGTAACAAATATTTTGGATTAGAGGGAGTAAATATAAGGAAAGGAGAGACGAAGATCTAACCTATATGTCCACGGCCCCATTTGGAATTCCCTTTTCTAACGAAAAACTGGCCGTCTGGCCGACGTGTATCGGTTCCGACCGACCAAGCCCAGAAGATGTGGGTGCCATTAACTCTGCGTGCGTCGAAGTTAATGTGTAAAGGGACCAGTGGCAAATGGCCGGCAGATCGACTCGCGATGCAAACAAGTTTTCAGCTCGCTCGATGATCTCGGGTCAATCTTTTGATGGCCTCGATGCATGATCCACGACACTTGGGGCACTTGATTTGCCGCAAGCCAATCTACTCTCCGATCCGGGATCGACCCCGTCAAAGTAAACTCTGACAAGCATGCAAATTCTATCGAATAACATTTGATACTGATACCCAATCCTTATAGCCCGTCTCCTTTGTTTTGAAGGTTGCAGAAAATTGAACTGCTCCGGTTCCAAAACATTTTGAGTAAGTACTGATAGATTAGTGATAGAAGGACTAGTGCCCAATTGACTTAATCCATGCATGCCTCGAGCCACTTAAAAGGTAGAGTAACCTTTTGCTCACTTCTCCATGCCACTGTGGAGTCAAAGCAAGATCAGTGATCGATATGGACCAGAGACAATCCATTGGCAGTCAATTAATGTGGATTTGGTCCGGGCTAATCCCCTGTGCCACAAGATTGGCAGGACACTAATCCTAGATTAGCACGCCCCTGCTTCCCTGCCTGCCTACTGTCGCCCGATGCTCGTGGCTTTGAATTTTGCACTCTTGGGGGCCATATGGTCCATGTGTTGAAGCTCGAGAGCAGGGGCTTACATTTCCGGCACAACAACGGCGGCCGTTCGCCGTTCCCCCCTCGTGTCTGGTAACTCACTAACGGTTTTCTAGGGACTCTGATAAAAGAAAGGTGCAGATCTAGCAATGCGGGATGCATCAGGTCACTCACGATGCGACATCATATATACACAAAGTAGACATAAACTGTCATAATGTATTGTATCTAAAATATGATCTACATAATTAATACATATTCTATTTCCTCACATCTCATCATCTAAGATATAAGCATGATTATGCTATGTCCATCTTTTCGATTTTGAGCCAAGCTAATGTCTTATGAATAGTTCGTTCTTTTTCTTCATTTAATTACCATATCATCTTTTGTCCTTTCTAGTTACCTAATTAATGGCTAAGACATTGTACACCATAGAACATTAGAAGTGGCCTCAAGTTAATTGCTTGTCTTGAGCTTGTACTTCTAGCAACCTAGTGTAAAACCATGAGTTGTGAGCGTAGTCTCGATGGCACAAACTTGGTTGATAGATTCGCTAATAGACGTTAGTAAAGTATCACGGGAAAACTGAGATTTCCCATGATATCATTCAGCTCAATGCTATAACCTTTCAAGATACTCTGGCTATGAATGTTGATGTGATAGTTTATATTGTTGGGCTCCATTACATATATTAGAATAAATGCCCACAAATATCCTAAGGGATGTTATTAGCAAATAAAAAATAAAAATCATAAGGCCGAAGTATTTTGCTCAAAGTACAACATTTTTTGTTTAAATAAAAACTATTTGAGTTATTGGGAGTGATATATATTGAGACTTTTTAGTGAAAAAAACCAAGGACCAAGATAGCTTTGAACAAATGAATACTTCTATTTTCATAAGAATTAATGAGTCACACACTCATCTCTCTTTTTCGTTATGCATAGTCTGACGTTGACATAGAATGAGGAGGAAAAACTAATTTCCCGTAAACAGAAATAATCAAATCTATATATCATTGTTCCTGTTTAGAAATGGTGTATGTTTCCTTGGAAAAAACGTGTTGCAGTGTTTGGGCTAAATACTTTCAAATTACTCTGTATTCCAAAGTACAGCTATTGAATAAATACACTAGCACTCATATAATGCTAAAGGTTATTTTCAGTGAACTTAAGTTCTCTAGATTTGTTTTATTATCTCTCGAGTATTTCATATTCTTAGACTCTTAGGAAGCTATGTCAATTACATAACTTCAATTTTGATTTCTTTGTAAAAAAAAAAGTAACATGAGAATTGAAGGACCAAGTTGATTTTTCTTGCACATAGACCAATCATTAGTAAAAATGCAGAATATCAACTGGGAACAATATATTTTGTGGTTTTCTTCTCCACACCCCTTTTAGAAAAGTTTACAAATCTCGAGGCAAAATAGTATATATTATGGTGGAGCAGATCTGTATCAACCCAACAATAGATGAGGCGAAACATTTTCCTCGGCTAAACATTCAAACACCATGAATTTAATTTATTCTTCTACGTTGGTGCAATTTGCTCCATCTAATATTGACTATTTTGCTTTAAGATTTGTAGAACTCTTCAAAAGAGATTGAAGCAAAGCCCAGGGTTTTCCAACCTTTCCTAGGTACCTTGATGTATAGCAATATAGCATAACACTAAAAAATAGATCGTAAATCGAAAAAAAAAACATACCACGGGTATTTGAAAGAATGCCGCCTTGTAACGCAAACATCAAACTACTATGTGCAAGGTCGAGAGAAAAAATTGAGACAAGACAATGTAAAAAGACCTTGCAATGTCGCTACTAGTGACCTTTCTCTGTTCCTCTTCACAAACTCTAATAAAAATTGGACCTCCCTTTTCGAGAGACCACAAATGCTTCCGTGCACGAGTGAGCGACAGAGATTGGTATGATTGTCACGCATCAGCCAAAGCGGCTGTATAACCATTAGAAGGGGAAATTGTTAGAAAATAAGGCATATTTAGGTTTAGTTTAGTCTATAAATATTTAATAAGCAGAAATTGATAAACTGATATGATTATATCATCTTAGTATAATCTAGATATGTGTACGAAATCATAACATATAATTAGATCTACTATACTCAAAATTAGAAATCACAAGAAATAAAGTATGAGTAATATGATTTTTACGTACTGATCCTGTGTTATGGAGATTGTTGTAGATACTGGTTACACTATGTTGACAGCACGATCAATCCTGCTGATGACGCATCAAGTTTGTTGACGATGACAGCGTGCAGCGCCCAAGCGACTAGTAAGACAAGCCGTGGTGAAAACTTGAGCAGTCGCGTGAAGCGCTTTTCAAAAACCTTATTCGTCCTCTCCCAGTGTAAGATCTCAAGAGCGAGGGTTTCGGAGACCTACTCCTTTGTTCACCGGTGCACGCCGACGCCATGATGAAATAGACTTCAACGACAGCACAATCGAGAGAGAAAGAGGCAAACCTTAATTTTTATATAGACTCGTGTAATGAGATAGTTTCTAATTTTAGGGCTACTCTCAATTAGGAGTCTATGTTGTACATGTACTTAATAAGATGGAGTCCTTGCATATATATAGGGAGAAAACCCTTCACCTCTACCTCCATTAACAATATGGTACTAATAGAGGGTGGGTATCAACATGTGCCACCTCTCCATAATATGTGCCTTTTAGATTTATTAGGAATTATTACATGAACAAGCCCCAATAATTCTAACAATCCCCTACTAGATCTCAAAGGCACATAGAGAATTACCAATTTTCCACTGTTGTTTGATATACCAGTGTTTTAGTGGAGACTGTTAAGTTAAACATTCACCTAGAACATCAAGCTACACTTATTCACAACTTGAACAATGGACTATACCATGAATTGCAGGTTTTGTGCAAACAAGTGTTACTTAAAGTCATAACTGATAATTAGCTAACAGTAGGCTACCCAGCGGGCGGAGCATATAAATCCTACTCCATGGTCTTTTTATGAGTTACTAGAGATCACCAAAAATTCATAGACAGCGACCAACAGTTAGACTCATATAGACGTGTTTTCTCAAGAATGCCCTGTAGGTCAGTATCTTAGCTACTTAAAGCCAACATAACACATTAAGACAATAACCAACCTACCTTATAGACCTCTGAGAGTATTACATCCTCACTCGAGTGGGTCAAACAACAAAGTTATTCTCCTTCAGTTATACTAATAGCTTGTTCTTTCCAGGTCATAATTCACGGGATCTTCGATCACATAGGTTGGGTTACCACTATGGTATAACTCATATGGGTCTCATACCCATCTCATTCGATGCATTATCTATCACACTCCGTGATAGTCCATTTGTAAAGGGATATGTCAGGTTTTTAGCTGTTTGGATATAATCCAAGGTTATCACTCCGAAGTTTCTCAATTTCCTGACATACTTCAATCGTCTCTTTACGTGTCTTGAGGACTTGTCATTATCCTTAGAAATATTTACTTTGATAATAAACGTCTGATTATCACAATTCATAAGGATAGCCGGTACCGGTTTCTCAACCACAGGTAAGTCCATCAACAACTCATGTAGCCATTCTGCCTCAACAGTGGATGTGTCTAATGCAGTGAGTTCTGCTTGCATAGTTGACCTCATCAAGATGATATGTTTGCAAGACCTCCATGACACAACAGCACCACCTAGAGTGAATACATATATACTTGTAGCGTAAATCTCATCAGCATCAGATATCCAGTTTGAATCACTATAACCCTCCAGTATCGATGGGTACCCAGAATAGTGAAGACCATAATTCATAGTACCAAGCAAATAGCGTATGACTCGCTCAAACGCACGCCAATGTTCATCACCCGGGTTAGAAGTAAAGCGACTCAATCTGCTCACAGCAAATGAGATATCAGGTCTTGTAGCACCAGCTAGGTACATGAGTGATCCAATAATCTGAGAGTATCTCAGTTGATTCCTGCCACTTTTCTTATTCTTTTGAAGTATCACACTGGGATCATAAGGTATTGGAGAAGGCTTGTTGTCCTCGTAGCCAAAGCGGCTCAAGACCTTCTCATCATAATAAGATTGTGTAAGAGTAATCTCATTCTCTCATTTGATTAACTTGATATTTAAGATTACATCAACCTAACCTAGATCTTTCATATCAAAGCTTTGAGAGAAGAAAGACTTGACCTTATTAACCACGTCAAGGTTCATCCTAAATATCAGTATGTCATCAACATACAAGTACAATATAACTCTCTCACCCCCACCATGGTGATATTACACACATTTATCTGCTTTATTGATTGAAAAGCCTGCAGATGTTAAAGTTCTGTTGAACTTCTCATGCCATTATTTAAGAGCTTGTTTAAGGCCATACAAGGTCTTCAACAACTTATACACCATACATTCTTGACCTTTTACTACAAACCCATCAGACTGTTCTATATAATTTTTCTCGTCCAACTCTCTATTAAGGAAAGCTGTCTTAATGTCCATCTGATGAACGATGAGATCATGTGAGGCAGCCAAGGAAAGTAGCACTCAGATAGTAGTAAATCTCGTAACAGGTGAATAAGTGTCAAAGAAGTCTTCATCTTCCTTTTGGATATAACCCTTGGCCACATGTCAATAATTTTACTTTTTAATAGTACCATCGGGCCTAAACTTCTTCTTGAATACCCACTTGCAACCCATAGGTTTGCAACCATATGGTCGTTATGTGACCTCCCAAGTCCCATTTGCGAGGATGGAATCCAGTTTGTTCTGAATAGCCTCCTTCCAGTAGTCTGCATTTGGAGATGCAAACGCTTCTGGAATAGACTTGTGAGTGTCATCCACAAGGCACATATTGAAATCATCACCAAAAGACTTTGCAGTCCTTTGTCTCTTACTCCTCCTAGGAGCATCACTGTCATCCTCCTCGGGATCTTACTCATGTGTTTGTTCAATAAACTCAAGAGGTGGAGTATGTTTAGAAATTATCTCAGAAAATAGTATAGATATGCTATGTAAATCTTTTATAGGAAATATGTGCTAAAAAACGTTTGTCGGAGGGTGAACTCCTAAAGCGGGGATCCGGAGGGACCCCCTTTTGAGATTCGGCCGGGGGATGGTTCTGAATCCGCCTGGGATGATGAAATAGGTGGGAACCGGTCGGGTCGGTGGACAGGGAAGATTTATACAGGTTCAGGACGCGCGGAGGCGTAATACCCTACTCTTGTGTGTATGCTATTGTATTATGAGGGCTCTTGGAATGCCCTTTCTGGATCTCCAACGCCCTGTAGCTGATGCTGGTGTGTATTACAATGGTGTTTCTGTCTAACTATTTGGAGCCCGGGTCTTCAAGTGCCGGACTCTCTGAGCTTGATGAACTTCCTTCCGTCCGCCTCTTCCTCTCTGAGACCTTGCGGAGCGTCCCGTCTCCTAAGTTTGAGAGCCGTTCTAGAGACCGATAGTGACCCGTCCTCTTTCCTGATGGAGTGCTCCCCCTCTTATACAACTGGGGGAGGCTTGCGTGCCCAGCCGGGGGCATAAGTTCCTGTAACCATAAATGGAGAGCAGCTATCCTGGCGCTACAGTTTGATGTTACAAGGGTTGACTACACACCCCCTGAGCTGTCCCGTCGGCCTTCACGTCCCAGCTTTAGCAGGCGTAGGGGAGGGGGCCCGCCGGGCAGCCTCTGAGCCGTCCCGCACGCCGCTGGGTCAGAGGGAGTCTGACACAGCAGGGGGGCAGGTGATAAGCTATGTTGCATTGAATGCCCCCACGCCTCCCTGCCAGGCGGTGGCAGGGTCTGACGATAAGCGTGGGTGGGAGTGGTCGGAAGTGACAGGCCATGCTCCTGTTGAGGCAGCATCGGGCCTCCCACCTATTGACATCTCACCGCTGAGCCCTTGTGGGGTCCAGCGGTAAGGGGCTTCTAACGTCGTCGGGGAACTGTGGGTGCCCGGGAGCTATGCCGGTACTGTTGACTTTGTGTCTTCGTTGACACTACTAAGGGAGATATCATTGTTTGCCACATGGTCTCTTAGGAAGTGATGACGGATATCAATGTGCTTTGTGGGAGAGTGTTGAACGGAATTGTTAGCAATTTTTACGGCACTCTCATTATCACAAAGGAATGGAACCTTCTCTAGACAAACACCAAAGTCTAACAAGGTTTGCTTCATATAGAGGATTTGAGCACAACATGCTCCGGCGGCAATGTATTCTGCTTCAGCTGTAGACAAGGCTACTGAGTTTTGCTTCTTAGAACTCCAAGAGACTAGGGATCGCCCTAGCAAGTGGCACCCACCCGAAGTACTCTTGCGATCCACACGGCATCCGGCAAAGTCCGAATCCAAGTATCCAAGGAGTACGAAACTAGCGTCTTTTGGGTACCACAAGCATATGCTATGTGTATGCTTTAGGTATCTAAGGATTCTTTTTACCACGCTAAGATGTGATTCCTTAGGATTAGCTTGAAAATGAGCGCACATGCATACACTAAACATAATATCGGGCCTAGATGCGGTAAGGTAAAGGAGTGACCCAATCATAGAACGATAGAGTTTTTGGTCAATCGATTTACCTGTTTCATCCAAGTCGAGATGTCTATTTGTAGGCATGGGGGTCTTGATTGGCTTGCACTCTTCCATCTTAAACTTCTTGAGGATATCACTCGTGTATTTCTCTTGATGGATGAATGTCTCTTCCTTCAATTGCTTGATTTGGAATCCAAGAAAGTAATTTAGCTCGCCAATCATTGACATCTCGAACTCCTTAGACATCATGTCACCAAATTCCTTGCAAAAATCTTTGTTAGTTGAACCAAATATTATATCATCAACATAAATTTGACACAAGAAAAACTCATTGTCGATGATCTTTGTGAACAATGTGGTGTCCACCCTTCCGATCTTGAATCCTTGGTTGATGAGGAAGTCACGTAGGTGTTCATACCAAGCTCGTGGGGCTTGCTTGAGTCCATAAAGCGCATTGACCAACCTATAAACATGATTAGGATATCTAGGATCTTTGAAATCAGGGGGTTGTTAAACATATACGAGTTCATTAATAAGGCCATTTAAGAATGCACTTTTCACATCCATTTGATAGAGTTTTATGTTATGATGTGAAGCAAATGCAAGAAGAATACGGATGGCTTCAAGCCTTGCCATGGGAGCAAATGTTTCGTCAAAATCCAAACCTTCAACTTGTGCAAAACCTTGTGCGACAAGTCTTGCCTTGTTGCGTACCACCACACCATGTTCATCTTGCTTGTTACGGAAGACCCACTTGATTCCAATCACATTCTTGTCTTGAGGCCTCTCTTTGAGTATCCATACCTCATTGCAGGTGAAGTTGTTAAGTTCTTCTTGCATTGCCAACACCCAATCCGGATCCTTGAGAGCCTCATCTACATGTGTGGGTTCGGAACAAGAGACAAACGAGTAATGTTCACAAAATGAAGCACACTAACGAGAGCGAGTTTGTACTCCCCTAGATGGACTCCTAATGATCAAGTCAATCGAGTGATCCTTGGAAATATGTGTATGCTTCACTTGTGGTTGTTGAGGTGTATGTTGTGGTGGTCCAACATCTTGAGCTTCCTCTTGAGAGATATGGACGTCATGTGATGGAAGTGGTTGATCATCTTTGTCTTTATCTTTATCAACTTGGGGTGCCATTGAGGTGTGCGGTATTGAAGTAGAAGGTACATCTTCATCATCCTCCTTAAGCTTGATATCCCCAATTGCCATATTCTTCATTGCATCTCTCAAGGGTTCATCACCTACATCATCACAAGAAATATCTTCTCCGTGGGAGCCATTAGATTTATCAAACTCCACATCATAAGTTTCTTCAACAAAGCTGGTGGCATTGTTGAATACTCGATATGCTTTGGAGTTTGATGCATAGCCAACAAGAAAACCAATATCATAACGTTTTTCAAACTTGGCTAGACGTTCCTTTTTCTTGTAGATAAAACACTTACACCCGAACACCCGGAAGTAGGAGACATTGGGTTTTCTCCCAATGAGAAGCTCGTATGGCGTCTTTTTCAATAGTCGGTGGAGGTAGACTCGGTTAGATGCATGGCACGCCATATTGATTGCTTCCGCCCAAAACTTCTCCGGGGTACCATACTCATCTAACATTGCTCTTGCAAGTGTGATCAAGGTCTTGTTCTTCCTCTCCACTACGCCATTTTGCTGAGGTGTGTAGGTTGATGAAAACTCATGTTTGATGCCTCTTTCTTCACAAAAATCTTCAATTTGAGTGTTCTTGAACTCTGTCCCATTGTCACTCCGGATCTTCACAAGTGTGGACTCAAACTCATTTTGAACCCTCTTTGCGAACTTCTTGAAGATTTCAACGGTCTTGCCCTTGTCATCTAAAAAGAAAGTCCAAGTATATCTTGTATAATCATCAACAATGATAAGACAATATAAATTACCACCAAGACTATCTTGTTGTCAGAGGAAGGAACATTAAATTACGGCAACACAGCATGCTCGCGCCCCACTTGCTCACATATATTCTCATGTGTGCATGGCACATAGACCACCACGTATGTCATACACACTTCTCGTTTGGGCTAACCATGCATGCATGACACAGAGTTCTTCCGTGGCTTGAGGCCATGTGTGTCGTACCACATGACACGAAGCACGCAACAACTTCATCACCTCCACGACAGCACTCCGGCTACCACGCGCTCGGGCTCCCCCTCGACCTGAGGCCCCCTTTGACTACCACGCCTAGTAGGCTCTCTGGACCCTCAAGCGCACCTCCGCGACAACACTCCCGCTCATTGTGCGCTCGGGTGCCCCCGCGACCGGAGTCCACCTCCGGCTATGCACGCTTGGGCCACCCACCGGCTTACCTCCGCGCCGGAGTTTGTCATTCACACGCACCTCCGGCTAGCCGGGCCTCAGGCCGCCCTCTCCGGAGGTCACCCTCCGGCCTCAGGATTGGCTCCAGTCTCTACACCGCCGCACTGGAGCCCTCTTCTTCGTGACCGTTGTCCCTCTGTGCTCGGGCTCCACTCCACGACAGGAGCCCTACTTTGTTGCACCAGAGCCCTCTTCTTCTTGACTAGTGTCCCTTCATGCGCGGGTGAAAGGATCGAATGGCCCAAGAGAGGGGGGTGAATTGGGCGCTAATTTAAAACTTCTACCGCTTAAACAAATAAAACCTTAGCCTAGATAAAAGAGAAAGCGATTACGTGATTTAAACTAGGACAAGGCAACTAAATAAGCAAAATAATCAAGAGAGAGATTTTAAAGAAGGACTCGCAATAGCAAAGATACTCAAAGTAAAATGCTGGAAAGTAAATAGTTGGAGAAGACAAAAACGATTTTTTCCCGAGGTTTCAAGAAGTTGGCACTTCCCCCTAGTCCTCGTTGGAGCATCAACTAAGGATGTAGCTCCCCCTTGAGTCACCAAGGCTCAAGTGTTCTCTCTTGATTACCCCTTCTCCATCTCCGGATTGGCGGGTATCAAACCAAGTACACCTTCTTTTCCCGGGGCTCCCACAATTCCTCCAAGAGCTCACCGAGAAATCCTCCGATCATCAAGACCGTCTAGGTGTTGCCAACCACCAAGAGTAACAAGCCTTAAGCTTCACTTGACAAAGACTAACCCTAGACAATAGCTAGATGCACACTTGTTACTCTTCAAGCACTTAAGGAAGTCCTTAATCCTCAACTAAGAACTTGGAGTTGACACAAGTGCTCTATCTCTTGCTTCTAAATGACACACCAAGTGTATGAATTGCTACAGGGTCGCAAGAGATGCTGAGAGGTCCAAATGGGTGGGTATTTATAGGCTAAGGATAAAAAATTAGCCGTTGCCTAACAACCTAGAATTTTTTCTTAACGCCGGAAGTTCCGGTGTGAATAACTCACTTCACATCGGAATATCCGGTGCTAATACCTCTGACAAAATAGCCGTTAACTGCTCCATTAGCCGTTAAACCTCCGGTGTTTAATCCGTACTTACGCCGGATCATCCGGCGCATTGAAATAGGCCAGATGACAGTTTGCAATCTCTCTGTGTAAATTCATCCGGTGATTACTCTATTATACGCCGGACCATCCGACGCTTTGAAACCGGCCACAAGCTAGTTTGCAACCTCTCTGTATAAAATCATCCGGTGATTACACTTTACTACGCCGGACCATCCGGTGTGGTCTTCAACAAATTTTCAAGTCAGAACTCTTAGGAATTTGCTCCGGTGAATTCACTCTGATACAGAGGATCATCCGGTGAATTGAAGTTTCGCTGAATTTATCTATTTCAAAACCATTTTGAGTTCTAACTTCTAGATTCTGAACAAAAAGCTTTTTGAGATTGACCTATCAATATAAAGTCACAAGTGTGCATCGACTATGTCTAGACTCACCTAGGTCAAGCTACAACTCTTAACCTCTCTTTATAGTACGGTCAAAAGACTAAATAGAAATAGAACATATACTACTCTAAGTGTCCTTCATCTCCTTGTGACACTTAGATCTAGAAGATCCTTATCCTTCAAGTTCCAGTCCTTTGATCGTCCATATAAGCTTTTTAACGGGCAAGAGTTATCAAGACATCATTGTCGAATAAGTTTTTCTTTTTCCTTTATACTGCTCAAAGCACATACGTTAGTCACAAAGATACGGTTGTCATTAATCACCGAAACTCTTACCTATTACCTGGGGGCCTAGATGCTACAGCGGGTTCTGCTCTGCGGCCGGGGAGCCCCTCCGCTTGAGGGTCAGAGTCCCTCTCTGCCATGCTGGAGCGTCTCTCCTTCACGATCGGTGTCCCTCCGCGAGCCAGCTTCACGACCAGGGTACCCCTCCGCTCCACGGCTGGAGCCCTACTGCACCGCTCCAGAGCCCTCTTTTCCGCGACCGATGTCCCTCTAAGATCCAGCTCCGCCTCGCGGTTGGGGTACCCCTCCGCTCGGCGGTTGGAGCCTTACTACGTCGTGTTGGAGCCCTCTTCTCCACTACCGATGTCCCTCTGTGCGCGGGCTCTGCTCCATGGCCTGGGAGCCCCTCCGCTCATTGGTCGAAGCCCCACTCCATTGTGCCAGAGCCTCTCTCCTCCACAATCGGTGTCCCTCTGTGAGCCAGCTCCGCTTCACGACCGGGGTGCCCCTCCACTCCATGGCAGGAGCCCCTTTGTGCCACGCCGGAGCCCCTATGCGCTCCACAGTTGGGCCAGACTCTCCAGCTCTCCACCCTCTAGACGCACCTCCATACTGGGCTCTAGAGCCCGTCAACGAGGATGGTCCATTGAAATGAGGAGACCTCCCACACCCATAACTTGATAGCTCATGGATTGAGGAAGTTCGGGAGGTAGACGACACCCGGCAACACCTTCCCGAGGTGGTTGGTGCCGTTCCGCTTCAGTAAGACATCCGGTTGCATCCAACAGCTTTCTCTCCAGTCTGATGATGTGACTCTGGTGCAACCGTGCAGCCGAGCATGTGCGACTCGGTTGGCACCCAGGCCGTCGCCGTGGGCATAGAGGCACTGAACTAAGCTACATGAGCACCATAAGCATAGAGGCACCCATGCCACCCTTCTACTACTAGCATGTTTTGGGGATCAAGAGCACACAAAGGCGCTGAGCTACCTATCAAGATCATGCACGCGATGTGGCGCCAGCAAAAGTTCGTGGCGATCTACCTGATGGCGGTGCTGTACAGGCTAACACTAACGTTGTCAACGACAGTGAGCGTGTACTGGGCCTTTGGGGACTAGCTGCTGACACTCCACGATGTGCTTGGAATCTCCATGACCAACTCACTGGGCGGATCGATGTGCGCGAATGTACCTCCACGATGGCTGCAACTACACAAATTCGTCGATCATGGGTGGCGAGGCAAAACCGTAGGCCTGCTCTAGAGACCTACAAAGCCAAAGCCGAAGGTTGGCTCGGGGTATGAAGCTAGCTCCGGAGCGGAGACGCAGGGGGCTCTGTGGTGCCAGTAAGTGCACGAAGGCAGGTTGGTTACATGCATAGTCAATATAAACAAGGTACGTGCTAGTATATGTTCTTTGAATGCATATCCTTTATAATGCACGAGCTAGACTTCACTACATATTCTTTGCATGCATATCCTTTACAAGGCACGTGCTAGAGTGCTAGTACATTTTTTTGCATGCATATCCTTTACAAGGTACATGCTATTACCTAGTCATGCCCACCACAGACTGGGGAACCAGTGACCGGCTAATGTGCACTAGACATCTGAGTGCGGCATGCATATTTAATGCTTAACAGGTGAGCTCGTGGTTGCACCTGCATGCAATTTCACACACACTTTCATAACACATGCACACATCCCTTGCTTTATGTGACATGCATGCATGCACTCGTTCCCTCACACATAAAGGAGCAGTGCTTTAAGCCACAAATGCCACACTCGCATGAAACTTTTGCTTCCTATGATATACATGTATGCGCACACAACTTTCTCTATTTTTCATGCGCAGAAAGCAGGACGTTGAGTGTGCCTTGTAAGCAAGGAGTTGTTAAGACCCGACTTCGCATGGACAAAACCGGTGGAGTCCCTCTAGTCGCACGTGCGAGCCCCTCCAGCCTCGCCGACACCGCCTCCGACCTAGTAGGCCTCCAGCCGCGCGCACCTGGGTTAGCGCACCTGAGCTCCCACCGACCACCAGGTACGTCTCACCGCTGCCAGCCCCAGATCAGCATCACTGTTTACTTTCAACCTTTGCATGGTTTACTAAGGTCCTTACTTTTGGCGCGTGCTGAGATTAGCCATCTTAGCTAGTGATATTCTCTATTGCAAATTAGTTATCCGGTGATAACAGTAAAGTACATAACTTAATATTTATCTTTGCTCAAGTAGTGCCACATAATGCACATTAATCTAAACCCTATGGTACCTCAAAGGCGTAGGCCGAGTATCGTCGAGTTTGAAACCCTTCGGTACCTCAAAGGCACAACCTCCGTAACATCAAGGTCCAAGATCTATGCACCTAAAGGAGTAGCCTCATTAGCGATGATGCCTACGCACCTGAAGGCATAGCCTCGGTAGCGGAGATGCCTATGCACCTAAAGGCATAACCTCGGTGGCGGTGATGCCTATGCACCTGAATGCATAGCCTCGGTGGTGTTGATGCCTATGCACCCGAAGGCATAGCCTCGGTGGCGAAGATGCCTATGCACCTGATGCATAGCCTCGGTCGTAGTGATGCCTACACACATGAAGGCATAGCTGGGTGGCGGAGATACCTCCGCACCTGAAGGCATAGCCTCAGTGCGATGATGCCTACACATCTGAAGGCATAGCTTCATTAGCGGTGATGCCTACGCACCTGAAGGCATAGCCTTGGTGGCGGAGATACCTAGAGACCCTCCGCACCTAAAGACATGGCGGTGATTATTCCTAAAATTACTTCATTTCATTCATTCATACATACATACATACATACATACATACATACATACATACATACATACATACATACATACATACATACATACATACATGCATCCATCTATACATATCCATACACATACACGTGGCATAACCGCCTTAGAAGTTTCCCCGCCTCGGCTGAAGCCACGATGATAGCGCTAATAAAATGCGCTCTCCTCCTGCTTGTGACCAAAAGATACGAGGGGTTGAGGGAATGATGCTTCGCGTGGTACACACTGCTCGTGACCAAAAGGCTTGGCTGATCCTGCATAGGAGACAATTACAGGAACAAGGCTGTGAGCGAGATCCCGAGAAGTTTGAGTGGGAGTTGGAATATGATGGCTCTGTCCACCGCTACGAGACCCTAGACAGTCCTACCTCCGTTGAGCCTCGCCGCATCTATCATTAAGGGGGTCGTAGACTGACACCTTTAGTCTTCGTCATCGCCTTCGCCTCCGGCCTCCACCATGAGACCCCAGATGGTCCTACCTCCATCGAACATCACCGTGCCTATCCACTGAGGGGGTCATCGAGTGCCCCCCCATCCTTCGCCTTCACCTCCGGCCTCCGCCGCCAGGCTCCGGACGGTCCTACCTCCGTCGATCCTCGCTACACCTATCTGTTGAAGCAGTCACAGATTTTCCCCCTCATCCTCGATGTCGACTACGCCTCCGGCCTCTGTCGCGAAGCTTCGGACGGTCCTACCTCTGTCGAGCCTCACCATGTCTACCGTTAAAGGGGTCACGGACTGACACCCTTAGTCTTCGATGTCGCCTTCATCTTCGGCCTCCACCACAAGACCCCGGACGGTCCTACCTCTGTCGAACATCATCGTGCCTATTTGCTGAGTGGGTCACAGACTGCCTCCCTCAGCATCGACATCGACTTCGCCTCCATCCTCCGCTGCGAGGCTCCAGACGGTCTCGCCTCCGTTGGGCATCGCTGCGACTACATGCTGAGGGGTCACGGATTGCTCCCCTCAGCCTTGCCATTGACTTCACATCTGGCCCCCACCACGGTGCTCCAACCAACCTCGCCTCCATCGAGCATCGATGTCACTACTTTTTGAGGGGGTCACGGACTGCCACCCTCAACCTCGCCGTTGATTTCACCTCCGTCACCCACCGCGTCGCTCCAACTTGCCTCGCCTCCGTCAAGTGTCACCATGACTATATGCTGAGGGGGATGCGGACTGCACCATTAGCATCGCCGGTGACTTCACCTTTGGCCCTCTTCGCGGTGCTCTGGACAGCCTCACCTCCGTTGAGCCTCGCCGCGACTACATGCTGAGGGAGTCGCAACCTACCACCCTTAGCCTGGCTGTCGATTTCACCTCTGCCCCTTGTCGTGGTGCTCCGGCCAACCTCGCCTCTATCGAGCATCTCCGTGACTACATGCTGAGGGGGTCGCAGATTGCCCCCTTAGTCTCGACGTTGAGTTAACCTCTGTCGAGCATTGCCACGACTACATGCTGAGCGGGTCGCAAAGTGCTCTCCTCAGCCTCGCCATCGACTTCACCTCTAGCCCCCATCACAGTGCTCCGATCGGCCTCGCCTCCACCTAGCATCGTCGCGACTATATGCTGAGGGGGGTCATGGGCTGCCCTCCTCAGCCTCACCTCGACTTAACCTCCAGCCCTCACCACGATGCTCTGGCCGGTCTTGCCTCCTTTGAGCATTGCCGTGAATACATGCTGAGGGGACACGGACTACCCCCTTAGACTCGTCGATGACTTCACCTTCAACCCTCGTTGTGGTGCTCCAAACGGCCTCGCCTCTGTTGAGCATCGCCGCGACTACATGCTGAGGAGGTCGTGACCTGCTCCCCTCAGCCTCGCTTTCCGCTTCACCTCCGGCCCCCGCAGCAGTGCTCCAGTCAGCCTCGCCTCTGTCGAGCATCGCAACGACTACATGTTGAGGGGGTCATGGACCGCCCCCTCAGTCTCGTCGTCGACATCACCTCTGCCCCCCACCGCGGTGCTTCGGTCGGCCTCACCTACATCGAGCATCACTGCAAATACATGATGAGGAGGTCACTTACTGCCCTCCCCAGCCTCATCAATGACTTCACCTCCGGGCCTCGCCGCAGTGCTCCGGATAGCCACACCTCCATCGAGCATCGCCACGACTACATGTTGAGAGGGTTGCGACCTGCCCCCCCCCCCCCAGCATGGCTGTTGACTTTACCTCTAGCCCTCGCCACGGTGCTTCGGCCGGTTTCAACTCCGTCAAGCATCGCCGCGACTACATACTAAGGGGGTCGCAGACTGTCCCCCTCATCCTCACCATTGACTTCACCTCTGGCCCCTACCACAGGGCTCCAGCCGGTATCCCCTCCATCGAGCATCGTCGTGACTACCTGCTGAGGGTGTCACAGACTACCCCTATCAGCATCGCCATCTACATCACCTCATAACCTCGCCATGGTGCTCCGCTGGCCTCGCCTTTGTCGAGCATCATCGCGACTACATGCTGAGGAGGTCACGGACTGCCCTCCTCAGCCTCATCAATGACTTCACCTCCAGCCCTCGCTGCGGTGCTCCGGATAGCCTCGCCTCTGTCAAGCATCGCCACGACTACATGCTGAGAGGGTTGCGACCTGCCCCCTAGCATGGCCGTCGACTTTACCTCCAGCCCCCGTTGTGGTGCTTCCGCCGGCTTCGACTCTGTCGAGCACCGCAGCGACTACATACTGAGGGGGTCACAGACTGTCCCCCTCATCCTCACCAATTGACTTCACATTCGGCCCTTACCACGGGGCTCCAGCCGGCCTCGCCTCCGTCGAGCACCATCGCGACTACATGATGAGGGGGTCGCAGACTGCCCCTGTCAGCATTGCCATCGATGTCACCTCATGTCCCCACCGCGGTGCTCCGACTGGCCTCGCCTCCGTTGAGCATCACCACGACTACATGCTGAGGAGGTCATGGACTGCCCCTCCTCAGCCTTGCCGATGACTTCACCTCCGACCCCCGACATGACACTCCGGCCAGCCTCACCTCCGTCGAGCGTCACCGCGACTACATGCTGAGGGGGTCGCGAACTGCCCCTCTCAGCCTTGACTTTGGCTTCGCCTCCAGCCTCTGTCGTAAGGCTCCAGACGGTCCTACCTCCGTCGAGCCTCGCCGCGTCTACCGCTTAGGAGGTCGCAGATTGACACCCTCAACCTCTCCGTCGACTTCACCTCCGGACATGCCTCTGTCGAGCCTCACCGCTGCGCTTTGTACCTTGCAATGGCACTTCAGACGGCCTTGCCTCCGTCGAACATTGCCGCGGCTACCCGCTGAGAGGGCCACAACCTCCTCCTCGTCACCTTCATCGTTGGCTTCGAGCCCTGCCACCGAAACCCCCGATGTGCGGTCTCGGTAAGTTTTGCGGTCTTTGCTCCTTGCCTTAGACGCCCGTGCTATAACGACAGAGAATGATCCGAGATAACCTAACTTAAAAAAGAAGAAGAAGAGGGGGGGGGGGGCGCTGAAGCTAGTTATCTGAACACCCGTTCGCCCCTCAGGACCTTGAAATTGGCGGATGAGGGGTGCTGTTGGAGAAATACCCCAGCCATAAGATATTTAGACGACGTACGGTGAGATCATTATTGTGATTATAGTATCTTAGGTACCATCTCACATGTAAAGAGATAAAAGGTCCAAAATACACTCGTATGCATGTTGTTGTAACATAATATATTATAGGTAAATTGGTAATTTTCCTTATTCATTCTCTCTAAGCCCTACAGAGGCAGGCAAGGAGATACCAGATTTCCCTCCTATTATATAGACTATGTTTCTCTTCCTCTCCCCTTTCAGCTCACAGTTTATCTCTAGGTTTAGCCTCCTCACTAAAAGAGACAAGCGTCGTATGCTGTAGGAGCCACTTTTTTTGTGCACCAACACCCTCCATCTCTACACAGACGTTCGAACCATGCCTGAATCCTTAATAACCTCAGAAAAGAAAAATCCAGTGATGATGTATCTCTACTCCCTTCAATTTGCGTAGCACCCTGGATATAAAGCCAACAGCTCTTATTGCATCACTTCCTGTGGGTGGCCGCTGCCTGCCAATGACAATTTTCTAAATGCAGCAATTTGCTGGATCTTAAAAAAAATCCGAATGGACTGATGGCATTTTGGTAGCGTAATTTCCCTGAAATTTTTGGTAGCGCAATGGACAGCAGCCAGTGCTCCGTCTAAATCCACAGTGTCAATAATGGGCAGCCTCTTTCTTAAAGTTAATCAAGTGATTAGGAGGGAGTGATAACGATAATTATGACTGTATCATACCGTGCATTAAATTGGAACGACGGCGATGTCGCAGGAGAGGAATGGCCGACGAGAATGCCGCTCCTGCAGCCGTTCACTGCGCACCCTATCTACTCCGTGCGGAAGAATAAGTGTAGTTGTCAGTGTCCTAGATAGATAATTAGAGATGACAGCCAAGGGGTTTTAAATATTATAGCGATTCCTCCGAGAATAGCAGCCAAGATCAGTTGCCAGATGTATTCACCAAGCCAGTAACAGGAAGACAACTGACAATAGTGTGTGCCAATCTCAATCTCAGGAGTTATGATTGAAGAGGGCTGTGAAAGCATACGTGTAGTTGTGGAAGCATACGTGTAGTTAGACTTCACAGATAGTGCCGTTGGCCACACTCACACGTTGGCCCGGAATGCCGGCAACGTTCTCCTTATTTGTAGGATCTTGAACAGTATTGATGCTTGTATAAATATACATCAGTCCGGTACACAATTGCTGTGCGGGTTGCAAACTTTCTTGCAATTCTTCTCACTTAACACTCCGCTCCCTGGCCGGCTGCGCGTGTTGCGCCACGCGGCCTCATGCCATGTTCTCACTGCTCTCTCGCTGTCTCTCTCTCGTGCTGAGAAGGACGCGCCCTATCTTCTCACAGCTTTTGGACAGGCACGCACTTGGTAGGTTATGCAGGGGTCCACAAATGTGTTCCGCCGGGTACACCTTGGACTTGCCCTGCGGCCAGTGCTATTAGCTCTCCCCGAGCTGAGGCCCCATTCGGAACGGCAAAAAAACTTTTCTAGTTGGACACTTGAACATGGACTTGGACTGTTTTACAGTTTCATGTGAAATCAATTAGGCTCTAAGTTAAGTACACTTGTGCAGAGGAATATAAAGGGGCTTTTGTATTTTGTTAGTCGAGGTCGGTCTTTGTGCACTAGTCGTCTACTGCAATGAGTTTTACGTCTAACTTCATGACATGCTCGACCTTAGCTTCGTCGTATATATATGCTGATCGCGCAATTCTCAAACTGAAAGTCACTTGCACTTGTACTTTTGCACTTTTGAATAGACTACTCAGAGCTGAACATATAACAAAATTGCTGAAAAGGACATAATCTTGTATGGCAGTTAGCTAAAGGTCCATTGCTTGAATTCCTTGTTTTATTGTCGAAATATCCTCTCTTTGTTCCTACACTCACTTTGCGTCTACTGGCAATTACAGCATCAGAGATAATAAACGATTTTTCTAGATGAAAGACAAGAGTACATTCGTTTTACCTTTTTGCAGAAAAACATGGAGCTTCATTAGTTACCCTCAGTGAACCATTACATTCCTGATCAAGATGCTCGACAGATGAGGTCAGGCAACGCTCACCACCATACTGCACTATGGCACATACGCTTTGCTAACCGGGCAACCTTATGCACTACGACATTCTGCTCTCTTCTTATATATCTGAACAATACTTAGCAATCAAAACAGCAATCCATCCCCTCTTGGATGGAGTCTATGTCCCTGTTTAAAATGCAGGAGTTAAACCAGTTGCTTTAGAAGATACCCTACAAGATCAAATACATGCCAAAGGACTCTACTATGGTATGGTCAGTCATCTAGGGAAACTCTGCCGCCTCCAAGAAGCAAGATCGTCGGCTAGACTCCACAGCTCCCCCGTAAATCAGAAGGACGATGATTTTCCTCAAAACATCATATTGATTCTGTAAAACCAAGACTGAGAGAAAAGAAGACAGCAGGGCCGATGGTCCACGGTACCTTTCCCCATGGTGGCTGCACTCCGAGATCCAGGGTACAAAACCGGTGTATAAATAGCAGCCGCAACGCAACCCCTTCTCTCGCCATCAGCAGTGGCCAGCCGCCTTCCCCTGTGCTGTGGATCTCTGCGCCATTGTCACCACTCGCCAAGTTACCACATCCATCCGCCCACAGCGTTGCAGCATCTCGTATAGGCTGTAGCACCCTGTTCTCCGATCCTACCGGTCTTCTTCCCTGCTGCAAAGCCTGCGGCGCGACGCTCTCCGCTCCAAAAACTCCAACGCCTTTACCTGCCTCCTCCCCCTCCCCCTCCGGAAACCCGTCGCTCTGATCCAAAAAGAAAGCGGCAGCTGCTAGCTAGCTGAGCTCGAGCTCCTAACCTGGTCTGTCCCGCGCACACAATCGCGCCCGCCCTGTCTAGCAAGCTAGAGAGACGCCTCCAGTTATTGCACCGGGGATATCGCTGCGGAGTGGGCGGCGGATAGCTGCGCTGCTACTCCTTCGTGCGTGTGGGAGAGAAGTAATTGTGAAGGAGGCAAGCACGCAAAAGAACGCCCTCGCCTCCCGCGCGCGCCCTCACGTGATTTATACTTGCGGCCTCCTCCTCTTTCCCTCTTGCAAGCACCAAACACACACTCAGCTCCTCTCCTAGCTAGCTCTACCTGCTCTCCTGCCCTCGTGGCAGCTGCCGCCAAGAAAGTGAGGGTGACCAGCCGCGGGAGAGAGATGGTTGAGGCGGAGGCTCTGGTGGTGAGGGAGTACGACAGCGAGAGCGACCGCGGCGGCGTGGAGGAGGTGGAGCGCGCGTGCGAGGTGGGTTCCAGCGGCGCCGGCAAGATGTGCCTCTTCACGGACCTCCTCGGCGACCCGCTCTGCCGCATTCGTAACTCGCCGGCCTACCTCATGCTGGTACGTACGTACGTGCTCGCTCTGTCTGCTCTCTACTTGCGTGGTGGCTGCAGCACAGGCCCAGCCAGATGCAGGTGAGCTGCTGGGCTCGCTCGACCTACCACCTGTCCTCCGCCCCGGCCCCCGATGCCTCCCGCCCTCGTTTCCTTTCGTCTCGTCGTGTTTCGTTTCGTTCTTCTCGTTCGGGCGTGGGTCCCGGCTGGAGAAACTCAACCAATTAATGGACTGCCCGAAACGCATGTTTGAACCGCGCGGATACGGAAAGGTCGCGGAGACAGCAACCGGCGGTGGGGAAACCAACGGCACGGAGATCGCCGGACTCGTCCGCGGCTGCGTCAAGTACGTCGTCTCCGGCTCCACCCGGGCCAGGGACCCCATCTACACCAAGGTCGGCTACATCCTCGGCCTTCGTGTGTCGCCGAGCCACCGGTACGTACGTGCAAATCCAAGAAACGTACCATACTGCTGTCATGGCATTAGTTGTACCATTTTTTCTTATGTAGTACTGCGAATGTTGTTTTCAAGAATCAAGAGAAGAAGGGAAACGGAAAAGATTGTAACTTGGTGTTGCCGTTGCTGCTCGTTTTGCTGCAGGAGGAAGGGGGTGGGGAAGAAGCTGGTGGATCGGATGGAGGAGTGGTTCCGGCAAATGGGGGCCGAGTACTCATACATGGCGACGGAGCAGGACAACGAGGCATCGGTGCGGCTCTTCACCGGCCGCTGCGGCTACGCCAAGTTCCGCACGCCGTCCGTGCTCGTGCATCCGGTGTTCGGCCACGCCCTCGAGCCCTCGCGGAGCGCGGTCATAGTGCGCCTCGAGCTGCGGGAGGCCGAGCTGCTCTACCGCTGGCACTTCGCAGCCGTCGAGTTCTTCCCCGCCGACATCGACGCCGTGCTGTCCAACGCCCTATCGCTCGGCACTTTCCTGGCCATTCCGGCGGGGTCGCGGTGGGAGGGCGTGGAGGCGTTCCTGGCCTCGCCGCCGGTTTCGTGGGCCGTGCTGAGCGTGTGGAACTGCATGGACGCCTTCCGCCTGGAGGTGCGCGGCGCGCCACGCCTGATGCGCGCCGCGGCTGGCGCGACCCGGCTGGTGGACCGCGCGGCGCCGTGGCTCAAGATCCCCTCCATCCCCAACCTGTTCGCGCCGTTCGGGCTCTACTTCCTGTACGGCCTCAGCGGCGCCGGCCCGGACGCCCCGCGGCTCGCGCGTGCGCTGTGCCGCCACGCGCACAACATGGCACGCCGCGGCGGCTGTGGCGTCGTGGCCACCGAGATCAGCGCCAGCGAGCCCGTCCGCGCCGGGGTACCGCACTGGGCGCGCCTCAGCGCCGACGACCTCTGGTGTATCAAGCGGCTCGCCGACGGCTACAGCGACGGGCCGCTCGGCGACTGGACCAAAGCGCCCGCTGGGCACTCAATATTCATCGACCCGAGGGAGTTTTAGGTTGATAAAATGCACTTAGCCTTTAGGGTTTTTTCCTCGGCCGTCCGATCGCTCATCCGACGGCTCGTAGAGTGGCTTCCCAACTCAACATTTTGAGTTTCGAACATGCGGTGCATTTAGGCGTAATTTCCACTAGAATTTAGTTAAATTTCCTACATTTAGATTTGAATACAGCAGCTCTTCTGCTTGGATGGAAATGGCAGTTGCTGGTTAGTTGCACTACTACAAAATCAGCAATATATGTCGGATCCTAATCAGCCGACAGTGATAGTGCTTCAGTGTTGATCCATATGTCTCGCAAGAAAAATCAGCCAATATGACTTACGAATCAACAGTGACAAGTGGAATCGCTATCAGCTGATAAATTGGCAGTGATATCTTTCACTGCCGTTTTATAGTATCAATCGGCAGTGAATGTGCGATCGGACCCGAAATTTCATTCCAATAGACTTTTGCTCGCAAAAACTCCCGTACGGTTCTCCTTCTTATCTCTCACGTCCGGCTGACTCCTTAACCACCCACATCTGGCTCTCTCTCTCTCTCTCCTTTATCCTCCCCATCATCTTGCTCCTCTGCACCGGCCTCCTCCCCACCGGCTTGCTCCAGATCTAGACATGAGGAGATATCGGCTGGGGTTAGGGCGTGGTGGCACGTGGAGGAGGCGCGCGCCGCACCGACGGTGGTGGCCAATTATGGCATTGCTCCATAGCCTTGGCCCCGGCGTGGCTCTCCTCCTCTCCATTGGCTCCACATGGCCTCCTCCTCCCCCTTGGCCCCAGCGGCGGTGTGGCCCTTGGCGGCGGCTCATTTTTTGTTTGTTTTCTGAGTCGGCAAAACTGCTGGTTTGACAACAGGTAGCGATTGTACTCCGACTATCGCTACCCGTTGTTCCCTGTCAACTCTAAAAACGACAATAAAGCTAGCTTTGAAGCCGACAATAAAGCATGTTTCTGTTATAGTGTTCTAACCGGTTCTTAGTACCTTCTCCTTTTGTGTCATTTTCAGATAACTAGACAGGTTTGTTAGATTTGCTTTTTTTGTTGGAGGATATATGCATCCCATTCCCCACAATAGATGCTGCCTGCGATCGATCTTTGGGATTCCTTGCGGGGCATTGCTGATTCGGTGGGGGCTTTGATCCGGTGCCGAATCTGTGGTTGTTTGGGTTCTGTGTACGTGTGATCAGGTGGCTACTCCACTCCCATCCAAGATCGACGAGATAATGATATGGTCAGGGGGTGAGAATATAATCCTGAGATTCTAATTCTGTACACTTCACTTTGTTTTTTTGTATGGCGATTCCAGAAATTTCAATATTTGCTGGTTGGCTTGCTTGGTCTATAGAGAAACCGTTGTTACGTAAAATTACCATGTCACGAGTAAAGCCATGGAGCGATTGACCTTCCTTTGGAAATGATTGACTCCGTACCATGCAGGCGGTACTATGAGTGCGATAGACAGCAATCAAGATTAACTCGTTGTGCGTATTCATAGTACCAACTGCATACTTATAGCCGTATGATGGGCTATCTTGATTGGTTGTGAAATTGTGTTGAATTGTCAGCTTATGAACATTATTACTACTAGGGTAAGTATATCCATATTATTTGCATCCGATCTTAAATATAAATCTATATAATCTTCTCCAAATACACCAAATATAAGTCCATCATAATTCCAATGCATCATGTTATTTCACTCTTTCATGTTCGTTACAAATTAAATACACCCTAATTAATATGGTAAAATTGTCACACATCTTAACTCTAGCAATAATTAATGGATAATAGGCCCATTGTACCCTTCAACTTAACCTTTGTGCCTAAATTCTAATGGACTTATATTTGGGATAGAAGGGATCAGTTGAATTAGCCACCCTTATCATTTGCCGGATAATCGTTAGTTATTGGATACTTTCATCACATATACGCTATTAAATACCGAATCCAATAAATTTAGACTTGCAAAGTGATAACATATCACAGGGACGCGAGTACGAGTGTTCCAAACATGAGCAAGGAGTTTCAACATCGTCCCCTAGCAGACGATGCATGATTCCCGGTCACGGCAACGACCTAGCAACAGCTACAAGACTTCACCGATCGAGTCACACGACTAATTGACTTGACGAGCAGCGGACTCGAATGCCGAAACTATTTAGGACAGCAGCGTGAAAGGAGATGCCGGGCTTGTCAGGTGATCCTTGTTGAGCTGCCGTGCGCCACATCCAGACCACGTTTGTCGTCACTCGTGTTCATAAGCGGATTGACTAATAGGGCGAGGTAGGTGGCCGCCCTGTCTTTCTAGTGGTGCGGTCTTCACGTCGATCACTCTACACTGTATTTTTATTCCTAACAGTACCGATTCATGGCTGAGCAGTTGATTTTGTCCTACTTATATTTTTAGATTAGATCCGCTAGCTCGTGTTTTCCAACAAAATTCTAAACGAAAGGAGGCGGAGAAAGGCTAGCACAGCAGAACGGAATGCTGTGCAAGCACGGTGAACTCCTCCTGATCCTAGTGCCATCACATCGCGACGTGCCATCATTATCTAAAAAAAAATCACATCGCGATGAGGCATAACCAGAATTTAGCCACACTGCTGGTTCAACTTTTACAACATAAAACTAATATCAAAATATCATATTGAGTTGGATTTTTACGACCTGAAATTACCTTGCCTAAAATCCTATGCCCCCACCTTAACATGTGATTAGTTACGCCCAAGGCTCTCTAGCCATCCGACGTGATACGGCGACAATGCCATCTCTGAAATTAATTGCACCGGCCGACGTCTCGGCGCCATACCGACGCGAGGGCGTCGTGTTTGGTTAAGATCGGTGTTTTGACCTAATTGGTCGCTCAAAATCACCCTAGTCGCTAACTGCTCAATAAGTACACCTCTATTGGTTATCTCCTATGGCTATCTTTTATTTCCCTCGACATACTCTTTAAAGATTTTGTTTCCAATTTCGCATATCTCACAATATTTAGAGTTATCTTTTATTTTCTCTCCTTTAAAAACTAGTTCTTAAGATTTTTCTCCACGTAAGTAAGATTTTTCTCACATCAGTTTTATCTCCACCCCGCCCACTTCTCTTCTCTCTATATATCACAATAATAAGAGCTAGTTGCTATCTACAATCACTAAAGTTATCCTAATCGTAGTGTTTCTGCAGCGAAGATGTTCGTAGATATGGAAATGTTTGATCATCTACTAATAGCAGCTCCAGAAGCTACTCCATGTAGCTCGCCATTGTCAAATTTCACCATCGGCTGAGAAAACGAGCCTCCAGCAGCTACATCATGCAGCTCGCTATCCCTGTAGACTGGCTATCTTGCCTTGCTAGCTCGGTAAAAATAGCGCCCCTCCCTACTTGTTATTGCTATTGTTTCTCCTATGCACATCGGTGGAAGGAGAGAAAGCAGCAAGTTGACCAAAATGCTTCAAAAGTTCACTATTCTCCCCTCTCTTATAAATTCAAAAGGTGAATTTCTAAATCTCCTAAAATCACATTGATTTTTGTGCTTGTAAAATAAATAACAAAGAATCCATTTTAACCGGTTCCAACTAAAAACTCTTACAAATTTAAATGAAAATTCTCCAAATTTAACTACTCTTTACTTCGCTTGAATTTTTAGGGCATAAATTTAATCCAAAAATCAGAAAAAATTAATAAATATCTTTTAGCGTGGATGGCTCTACTGATGATACTTCAAGAATGGAGCTACGCCTACCTCGATCTCGGTCTTGTCGTCTAGCGGCAGCTTACAGATGGCGAACTCTGTTCAAAGTCACAGAGGCCTTTTGCATGGAGCTAGCGGTGAAAAGCCAGGTCTACAGCCTTAGTGCATGTGGCATGATGTAACTCGTGATGACCTTACATGCACAAGTTGATTCTTGACCGTGCCGTTTATGAAAACCGAAAATGTTAGGACCAATTTGACTAGACATATCTAACTGTGGTGAGATGCTCATTACAATTGGGTGCATCCTCTCACGTCATGTCTATCAGCACATATGATTCATCGGAATCGGATCCACTGACTGGTGAAGTCAGGTGACTTCGAACATCTATAGACCGTTGGATTATAGATGGATGGATCAGATGCACTGCTACAGTATAACGGAACAGTAAAATATGTACAGTAAACTAACAGAACTGTTGCTACAGTATTTATACTACAGTAAATCGGCGTCAGAGAACTGTTCATCTACTCACGAATTACTGTTCACTCGTGACTTCATCCCACTGAAGTCAGGGGATCCGGATCCATGATTCATCATGCCTTTACACGCAAATATATCTATCAAACTAAAGATACTCATATTTTATAGACTAGTTTTGATACTAATTGTAAAATTGAGATAATCTTTCTATACCTTAAAAGCTAGCTAGTGAGGTTAAAAATGCTCACTACTTTTAAGTTAGATGCATTTGACTTTCACAACGAATATAAGACTATTTCAACCTTATGTATTTTGTAAGTTTGACCATGTATTTTTCTCTCCGGTACCAGCCGTTTAGCTCCGCTTTCAACTGGACATGAGAGGGATGGGTTGCTTTTTCTCGAGGGCACAGACGACACTTCGACATGTTGTCTCGGCTCTCGCTGCCACCTTCAACCTTCGTCAAATATTTCTCCAATCCCTCGCTTCCATGCAAACACAACAGACACGAACCTAGACTGCCTAGACGCCGGCCACTTGCCGATCTGTGGTTCCGCCAGCTGTTGTCCCTCCTGCCGCTACAGCCAGGACCGGCCCGACGCTCCTGATCGATCCCTAGCCCCTGGATTTGCAACGCGGCCCCTTATCAACAGATTTTTGTGGGTCCTAATTTCGAGTTTGGACCATATGGAGCACACAGAGAATCGATCCAGCGCTCTGCCGACCATACGAGTACGACCTTTTCTGCAACGTTAGGGTGGCCATGGTTTCATTTACTTGCAATTTGTATCATAAGACCATCCAATCGGTAGAATACTTTTATGAAGGAATTTTTTTCACTTCAACGTCTTAATAGTTTTTCTTCACGGTTTTTGTTACAGTTCTCGTCATAAAGGGACTTTTAAGATCATTCCTTTTAAAATATGATTCTCACTCCTTTTCTTTCACGAATTATTTTGAAGGAAAGTTGTTAGAGGTAAGAAAAAAATAAAAGGAATAAAAATAAAAAAGAAAAAAATAACGAAAATATGATTGGGATAGCATCTTCTATCTCAACAACGTACGAGAAGAGGATCTTGTTAAGATCATATGCCGCCTCAGATCTAGTACTGCATTATTCGGCAGCTAGAAGAATCCATTTCTGATACAGTGAAGGCCTTTTTATCTTCATCTACAGTGACTTCGATGCATGCTACAGTATCTGAGAACATGATACGTATATTACAAAGAAATTCAAGGGAAAAATAAGAAGGCCTACTGGATGGCGATGAAGCCGCGCATTTTGAGAAGACCAAATCGTCACAAGAAATGTGTTTATGACTAGTGGATTGAGGTGTTAAAATTGAACTATGGTGTACCATAACTCTGCTTGTGAATCAGATTGTGACGCATAAAGTTCCAAACCTAAATTTTGTTTGACAAAGAGTGTTCTTACATTACAGAAACGCAGGACCAAAATATCCTCAATAACCAAAAAATAAAAGTGCAGCTCGAAGACCCCCCCCCCCTCATGTAACCCATTACTGCAACGAGATGTCGGCATTTTTTAGGACGTCACAGAATATTCTATAGAAATTACAAGCAAGAACAAAATCACTAGAAGATGTACCTTTAGAAAATCACTACGATAAAACTTTCGCGTTGCTTAATAGAATAATATAATCTTGTAAAGCCGGGTAGCAATTTGCCTCTAGGTCTACTATTTTCCATGTTTCAGTGCTGCTTTCTTCATTAGCTACTGTTGTGATATTTGTGCATTTCTTGTTTCTTTTCTCTTCCTCTTCTTGTGATGCCACTAAGGCCATCACCATTCATATGCTCCACCTTGCGAATCCATCTTTTAGCGCCCTCTAGAATTTTAGAAGCCGGGAACAAACTCACGACTTCACGGAACATGAACTCTTTTTTTTTTTTGAGAGAGAGATGAACAATACAAAGACACAATCATGTTGGTACCGGGGCCAGAATTTGTACTTTCTTTATCAAAAAATATCATGTGGTGACAAGGTGTGTAATATTTATATCTACCCGCAAAAGCTAATTCATAATAGGTTTTTACTAGAGGATTCAGAAAATCTATTATGTCCTATTTAAAAAACGTCTACGGGTTCCTATTTCGCTCTCTCAGCGTTCTGCTCTGAAAATTCCACTCACGCTTACGTTCCGCTTCGCTCCCCCTCTTACGCTGCCACGCCCTCGCTCCCGCGCGCCGCTCGCTGCCACGCACTTCCGCACTCCAGCATGGACCCGCTTTTCGCGTGCTGCCGCTCGCTGACAGTGTGAAGCATGTACATGGAACTAGTAATACAGAATGAGATACATCCGTCTCTACGCACCGCTACTCGTAAGAAGCCCATAACTGGCCCAGTAATCTGACTCTACAAGACAAAACTAGTACGCATTCATGGCCCATTCTGTTCCCCTAGGAACTCGTAGGCGTCATTCCTCCGAGGTACAAAGATTGGGCCAATCCTATTCTTTTACTTCCGTTTGGAAACCCATCTGGTGGTGACTGGTGACTAGTGAGCATGCTCTGCCTGTGAGCCTCGCCGATTCAAGCCAGAGACAACTCGATGTGGACTCGTAGGTCTGAGCCGACAGCCGAGACTTCCTAAAGGATTTAACGCGCCCACAGAATTTCATAGGGAACGCAACGAAACGTAACTCGATCGATCTGGACTGGCGCCCTGGCGGCCTCGGTGGAAGTCCCGTGGCAGCGTGAGGATCGCGCTGGGGCGCAATACGAATTGCCAGGGGCGTCCGGGCCGAAATGGCAGGTGCCCAGACCGTGTGGCGGCACCGGTTCAAATGATCGCGCGCGGCAGCCCATGTTGAGGAAAGCGGCCCCGGCAGAAGGTGAGATGAGCCTAAGAGAGCTTTTATTTTTTTCTATATTTTATTTTTTTAATATTTGCAAAATTACATGGCCATTACAACAAATTGCAAAAATAGCCTATTATTGCCTGTTTATCGGGTGAGATAAAGACCTCGTCTGATAAACATATGAGATCTTGTAAGTTCTGCTGATCAAAAGATTAAAAAATACAAAATATATGATCAGACCACGTCCTTGCTCTCGCCCACTGGATGGGCTATCGGCTCGTCCATGCTACTTCCTCGTGTTGTGTTGTGTTCATAAGAACTCGTGATTTTATCTGAGAGCACATGGGTAGTTTAAAAATTCTAAATATTTTTATGAGCTAATTATAGCTCACTAGCAATCTGTTTTAATTGGTTTATCCAAAAATACTAGACCAATATTTAATTAAAATTCTCTAAAGAAGCTTACTTTTATAACTTTAGTAATTTTAATGCCTCAAATAATTTTCCAAAAATCAGAAAAAAAATCACTAATATTCTTCACATATTATGTAATAATTATAAAAATATTTCTAACCATAAGTTATTAGGTGAAAAAATAAGTTCCTTTTAATACTCCATTTATAAGCATTTTTATCATTTCATATGATATTATCTTTTTAATTCAATTTGAATTCTAACATGCACAAATTCATCCAAATGTTGCACAATCAAAGGGTAAGTTTACTAAAAAAATATATCATAAAAAATGCACCAAATAACCTAGGGTAAATTTACTAAAAAAATCATCAGTGCAATATGGTATAAACTAATAGATAGTTAAGGTAGATACGTAATATACGTACATTTAAAAAGTATAATCCTGAAAGATAACTGATATGGCTTCATAAATCACAAATTTACAAGGTAGGATAAGGATAACTTATACGTATAATTTACATAAATAATTGAAAGAAAAAGGCTAAACAAAATAACAATAAAACAACTGAAAGGATTTGAATTCAATGCCTAACTTATAGTTAGACTAAAATAATTGAGACATATATATAACACATGATAACCTGCAAATATAATTACATGTATAATATATAAGCTCCTTACTATTGTACAGAACCATCTTACTACCTACAAAAGCTATGTTCGAATCTTAGTCAAAGTTTAATCAATAACTTAAAGCTTGTGTGAGCCATTATTATACCAATGGAGGCATAAGCCTGTTCTTTTTTTTCACCGGGAGAGATCAAGGTATTGATGATCTTTTTCATGATGACCAAATAACCAGGGTAAGTTCACTAAACGAATTTTACATGAAATGATAAAAATATATACAAATAGAGAATTAAAAGGAACTCACCTTTTCACCAAATAAATTAGGGTTGAGAATATTTTTATAAATTATTACATCACATGAGAAGAATATTAGTAAATTTTCCTGATTTTTGGAAATTTATTTGAGACATTAAAAATTGCTAGAAGTTATAAAAGCAGACTTTTTTATAGAGAATTTTAATTAAATATTCGCTTAGTCTTTTTTTTATCAAACCAATTAAAATAGGTTACTAGTGATGTCTAGTTCGCTCATAAAAATGTTTAGAATTTTTAAAATATTGTTGTACTCTCAGATAAAATCATAAGTTAAATAAGAAAGAAATAGACACATATGAACACAACACGAGGTAGTAGAACGGATGTGATGCTCGCCCGTTCAGTGGGCTAGAGCAAGATCTCACCCGTCCAGATCTTTTGTATTTTTTAATCTTCTACTTGATGGGGCCTACGGCGAGACTTTAATCTCGTCCGATGAACAAGCGACCGTAGCCTACTTTTACAATTTTTTGAAATGGTCATGTAATTTTATAAATATTGAAAAAATAAATATATAAAAAATAAAAATTAGTGTGATCGGTGGGCGAAGCAACAAAAGCGTGTCCAGCCCTGTGCAAATGCACGGCCTTGGCAGAGCCGGGGCAAAGCTATAATGCATTGTTGGATCAGGTTGGTGGAATTTCTTAATTTTATATTTTCTAATATTAATATTTAAATAAATAGATTTCTGATGGAAAGATTTGTATAAATAAACACGGTAGTTGCAGCCCTTTCAAAGGATGGTTAGCATGCTAAGATAACACGGATACCTTTTACTACCCTGTCAGAGGGCGGTTAGATCTCACCCCTGAGCGCAGAGCCCATACTGCCCCTACCCACCCACTCAGAGGGTTGGTAGGCCCCCCACGAGCGTCCCCCTACCGCCTTCTAAGAGGTCACTTAGGGCCCTTGCCGCTCGTTCATGGGATGGTTAGCTTCTACCGTGCGCCCCTCTCCCTCCCAATATACTATAAATAGCTTGAAAATCAGTTAAAATAGATATTTAAATCCAGAAAAAAAGAAAGAGATGGGGACAAGAGGAGAGGGAGGCAACGCAACGAAGCCCTACTATTTTTGATCTGTGGATTTAGGATCTCGGTTTTCGATAATTTTTTTGACTTATGTTTTATTAGTAATTAAAATACCACTAGATCTAGGGTTTAGCGACGTAATAGTAGTTACATTATAAGAGACCTAAAGTTTAGCAAGGTAATCAAAAAATGAGATTTTTCTGTCTTTTGTAGTATATTATAAATATCTATTTCAATATGGTAGGATATTCATCAGATATATAGTTGTATTTAGAGTACGATAGTTTCGATTATCTAGATTTTATAAAATAGTGATGTAGATAATAATTATAGGTAATTAGAAACTGTATTAAGTATACGGAGGTTTAATTAGTTTAAATTTGTTAGTTTGCTTAGGAGCAATATTGATTATAGCAAACCAAACATATTGTTAGGTGATCATCGGTTCCGGTAATTTTGTCAGAGTTTTGATAATCAGAAGTATAGTTTTTTTATTAACTTTGGATATATTTTTGGATATTTCTAGGGATGTCTGATAAACTATATTTTCATATATATTATGGCGAATGTCATATTAGTTATGGTCCTAGCGGTATAGATCTCTCTGAATTTCAGCATGTTGTCAAGAGACTTAGTAGAGCCGATGAGAGGATTATAGTGGGCCTGTGCAAGTGGTTGATGCGCCATTTTCAACTAGATCCCCAGCAACATGATTTTAAACTAAGAGTCGTGCTTAGTCGTGCTACTCAGGGATACATTGGGGAGCTCGTCTCGATTAATGTGACATCTACTTGAAGACAGTATGTAGATATAGCATGTGAACATAGTCTCCCTCTTGTGCTGCTAACTGAGACATACCAAAAGGATTCAACAGAGAAAAACATTAGGAAAGTAGTAGTAGGAACAAGTCAGACAGTGATGGATGAATCACACCTAACAACTATGTGGGACAAGCAAGACGTTGGGGATGTGCAGGAGATGCAACCGAGGGGTGTAGCCGATGAGGGGGAGCACATCTCTAGCATAATTAAAGAGATGGAGAGGGAAGGTTAGGAGCTCGAGGAAGCCATTGCCGATGAGGATTCATCCGACGAGGAAGAAAATACTCATGTTCCTACAGAGTTGAGGAATCAGGAATTTTCAAAGCTAACGATAAGGTACTTTAGGAAGCCATTGCCGATGAGGATTCATCCGACGAGGAGGAAAATACTCATGTTCCAGCAGAGTTGAGGAATCATGAATTTTCAAAGCTAGTCGTCAGTGAGGATCATCAGACACCGTGAGAATATCATGTGAACGAGGTGTCCTAGGGTGCTATATACCCTACTAAGGAGGCTGTTATTGATGTAGTAAAATTCTGGTTGTTGTCTCTTCGGGGGCAGTTTAACGTTGTCAAGTCAGGCAAAAGGGAGTATAACGTCAAGTGTTTGGTGTTTGATTGTTTGTGGCGAGTGCATGCATTCAAGGGGAAGTAGGTTGAGCACTGGGAGTGCTCAAAAGTTTGGGAGCATAATTGTCACATTGAGGAAATAGAGTTGTTCCACAGGAACCTGTCATCTGCTTTTGTTGCCAATGTTATGTACGGAGAGATTATGGATAACCTAAAGTATGAGCCACATTCAATAATCCACTCTATTGAAGAAATGTTCTAGTAAACAATAAACTACGCCAAGGTATGAAGGATAAAATATAAAGCTATTGAGATAAGGTTTGGGACATACGAAGATTCATATGATAACTTACCACGTCAACTAGCCACAATATGTGCGAGAAACCCTATAAGTTACTTTGACATCAAGCATTACACCTCGAGTGAGAAGCTTGGAAAGCGAGTATTACAATGTGCTTTCTTTGCATTTGCGGTAACCATAAAGACTTTTAGGCACTATCGACCCATCATTTGCTTGGACGGGACGTTTCTTACTAAAAAGTATAAAGGACAGATACTATTTGCAATTAGGGTAAACAGGAATAACCAAGTCATGCCACTGGGGTTTACCTTTATGGAGAGCGAGAATGGGGACAGCTGGTATTGGTTCCTTGAACGGGTCAAGCATGCTATTGTTTTGGAATGGGCTAATGTATGTTTGATTCATGATAGACATGCAGGGTTGTTGCAGGCTTTGCTAGATATGCAATACGATAGTGTCCAATAATGTGTAAGAGTAAAGTGACTTGACTTAAAGAGTAGGTGGTGCATGAGGCATATGGGTGCAAACTTTTATAGACAATTTAAAAATAAAAACTTGATGAATCTTTTTAAGAAATTGTGCAACCAAAATCAACAAAGAAAGTTCAATGCACTATAGAAAAGACTAGACGAACTAACTACAAAGTAGATAGCGGAGGTAGCAGACACTGGAGATGAGCTGGCTGCCCTTGAACCCATCCCAACAGATACTCCCCAGATAGTAAGGAGGTCAGGGTCAACTGTTAGGACTTCTCGCAGTGGATACAAAATGAGCTAAGAGAGAAATGAGCATTGATGTACGACACTAGAGGGGCAAGATATGAGATAATGACAACAAATCTTGCTGAGATCTACAACTGGGTTATGCGAGATCCCTCCCACTTGTTGCAATTGTTGAAGGCATTCTGCATAAAACCTGCAGATGTTTCATTGATCGCTATGCAGCTGCTTCAAAGGTAATAGCAGATAACCGTATGCTATATGGATCGATGCTATATGACTACATAGAGAAGGCCACAAAGAAGGCACATATGCACCGCGCAAATTAGGAGGGAACTGCAGAGCACATGTTCAGTGTCTCGTGTCAGGATAAGGGTCGTAAGGGTGGCAGACGTGAGAGCCATGTGCAAGAGAGCATGCTTAGGAATGGAACATGCATCTGTACGTGCCAAAAGTCACAATTGGTACACACGTCATGTACACACATCATAGCTGCATGTGGGGAGTCCAATATGCTACCCTGACAATATATTTCATGCTACTTTGTGAAGGATTAGATACTGAAGATATGGAATGATGAACTTTGTGGCTATGACATTGGTGACACGTTTACAAGTGATTCAGATCCCGCGCGAATATACTTGATAGACAAAGAAAAGATAAAGTACACACCAGGACGTCAACAAACTCGGTGGATTCGGAATGATATGGATGAATCCAAGGCAAGTCCAAGGGTGAAGCGATGCAGCAAGTGTGATGAAAATGTTCACACATGCAAAAACTATTCGAAAAATACATCTTCTGTGTAGATGGGGTCATGACGGTGGTCAAGTGTGAATGTGTTTAGCGTATCTCGATTTTATATTTGTAAGCTGATCGTCTTACATATGTATGTTGTATTTGGACTTTACATTTCTATTTAATTGTGTATCTATATGTTGTAATCTGTTCATGTAACTGTGTGTACCTATATGTTATATGTTGTTCACGTAACTGTGTGTATATGTATGATACAGACTGTTTAAATTTGGTTTCAATGCAGATATGATGCACCCATCGACCCCTGAGCTTCTTGACCCTGCAATGGATAAGAAGCACCGCAGCTTCTTGTTTGCCGTTCACCAGAAAGAGTTAGGAGCTTTCTGACTATGTGGCCCTGTGGAGTTTTTTACGATCGACGATCGTTGGAAGCACCGGTATGTCACGAGTTAGCTGTATATGTTCATGATTATTTATTTATTGCATGTTCTACATTATGTTAATATTCCAAATGCTATAGGTTGGCAGCATCTGGACTCCTACTAATATGTCGCTTGGTGGATGCTTGAGCGATAGAGAACCCTGAGGCAGCTACGAGGTTATTCTATTTCGACCGCTCGCTGATCGCTGCACTGGTCGACTAGTAGAGGCCTAAGACCCACACTTTCCACCTCCCCAGCGGCGAGATGGCTCCGACATTGCAGGACGTAGCCTACTTGTTAGTTTTACCTTACGCCGGAGCCGCCATTAGAGTCATCGACGTGGATGCAGACTAGATGAATGTCATGCTCGCACGGTTCGCCTCAATTCAGCGGACTGACAATGCACCCGCCTATGTGCCTGAGTTCCTATCGAATCCGTGAGGGCCCATGAAGAAGTGGATCCTCCAGTTTCAGATATATTGCAATTTACCTTCCCATTTACTTTATGATTTTCAAGATATTTTACTCATCATGATTTGCATTACTTCAAGCCTGCAGACATCCACCTGGAAGCCGGTGTGTACTCGATCGCGAGGCACTTAGAGGCCTACTTGCTTTTGTTGTTCGGCTAGGTTATATTCACCAGCGGCCAAGACCACCTGGTGTCAAGGACCCTTCTTCCATACATGAGGGAGATCACAGATGCGGATCACGATGATGTCTCTCAGTTCAGCTGGGCCTCCGCTATCCTGACGGTGACGTATCGGTCCTTGTGCGATGCATGCACGAAGAAGGAGCCACTACCCATAGTTGCTGGGTGCCCACTCCTGTTGCAGTTATGGTCGTACGAGCGGTTCGCGATCGGCCAGTCTGTTGTGGAGCACTCCCCGTACCCTAGGAATGGTACGGGGAACCCGAGGAGGACGGGCCCACCATGGGCTCATTGTGGTGCCGACGTCGGGTATGTAAGAAACATAGCTCTACTTTACTTGCCACATATTTTAAATCTGGTTTCTTACTATTTTTCTCCACAGTCGCACTGGGTGCACGAGTAGGCCCACAGCACATACGAGCTTTTTAGGTCGTAGTTCGACCATACGCGTCTAGATGACGTGGTCTGGACCCCCTACAGCCACTTGATGATACAAGACCATGCACCATTCAGTCTGTCTCTGTTGTGCAGTCACGACGAGGACTACTGGCTTACGAAGAAGCCGCTCGTCTTCGTCATCTATGTCGAGGAGTACTCACCCCACCGTGTGATGAGGTAGTTCAAACGCTTCCAGACGTCCTTCCTTATGAACATTCGCACGGTTCCACCCCATGTTCATAGGTAACTAAAATCAAATACATAATCCATAGCATGCTTAATCTCATTTTTAGTCTATCTAACGTGGTTGAGTTGCAGGTATACACATAAGAGCCAATCGGGTGGTAACCTATAGGCAGATCGCTTGGCGCCTTACATCTCAGCGTGGGCCAATGCCCTTGAGGATGTTGTCGAGGAGCCTTGTCCTTTTACCGACCCAGGCTTCGAGGAGTACCTACGGTGGTACGTTCCACATATACATACACGGGTCACCTACACCTCAGGCAATGTCCGTCCGCACGTCGCTTGGACTACGAAGGCCTACCCAGGCCATCAGGATGACGACATTGTATTAGTGGTATGTTTAATTAACGCATCCTTTTGTCATTATATAGTCTCATATGAATCGCTATGAACTAAATTTCCCATTTCATGTTTATTTCAACAAGCCGATATCACATACGATATCCATAGGGGCACGGCTGGAGTCATGGGATGCCTCATGTAAGGGATTCAGCTTAGTGTGGTGGATGTAGTGGGATTTGTGAAGCGGTTTTTTATAACAAAACCGCCTAGCCCCTGAAGCTTACCTCATGCCGATCTACCACAAATGTCACCGGTGATCCTTCCATGTCCAGTGGGGTCCGTGCAGAGTCATCCAAGAGGTCTGATGTGCAACGAGCTCCATCGAGATCGGCATCCACACTGCTACCTTGACCATGACCTCCAAGGCTGGTAACAACAAGTACGCATTTTTCATACGCACGACGTTTAGTGATATCCTTCTGTTACTAATGCATTAATCAAAAATTATATTAGGTGTACCTACACACTTATAAGCGCTAACACCTAGACCATGGCCAGCGCTGACACCTTCACCATTCGTAGGCCTCTTAGGTAATGGGCACTAATATACTGCTGCATTCAATACATTTAATAGTATATCTAATGTAATCATCATTCCGTAGGTTACTACGATGATGAAGCCGGGACATTTTCATCTGCACCTCCACCGTTCGCACCCTACTTCGGCACTTAGGTATGGTAGTCTACAGCTGCTCCTGCATACCATACAGGTACCGTATTGCATTTTTACTAATATATTCATTTCCATATTTACCGTATCTAATACATTCATCCGTTCACATGTTCCTCTAGTGATTATGTATGGATGACAGTGGCACCATCGCAGTCATCTTACTCGAGTCAAGAGGATGAGCCTGGGTCGGACCGCCCCTTCAACCTTGTGAGGGACTTCTTCAGGGGCACACCGGACTACAACGTCGTCACACGGTCCCAGTTGCCCAGTGCTCCACTACCGACGCAACAGACCTAGGAGGAGGCCTCGACTCCCCTGATCGCTACGAGGCCTACCAGGATGGTTGTTTCACCAGACATCCTGACCTACTCTAGGGGCCATGTGAGGGTGAACCAGCATAGCGGCGATGAGACCATGATGGTGGGAACAACTGATGATAGCAGGAGAGGCAGTAGTAGGATTTTATCTTTGCTTTCGTAACTTAGATGTTTGTTTCATGATGCATATTTGATTCACAAACTAGTCTTATATATTTAGACGTGTCTACTTTCTATGCACTACACGTGACCGCACGCTATTGCCTTTTCAGATTAACGAAACCACCTTTTATGAGCGATGTGATCGTACGCTGCCGCCTTTTTTGAGCGATGTGACCGCACATATGCTTTCTATGTATTTGTAGTTCAGACATTACTACTTATCATGTCATTAATGCATTTTCTAATCCCATGTGACATCACTCTACTGGCTTCTCAGAATGAAGTCACCTCTCGCTGCCACCTTTTCAGGGAGATCTGACCCCTCGCTATCAACTTTACAGACTGACGAAATCGCTCGCAACCACCTTTATAAACCGATGTGATCGCACGTTGCCGACTACTCATAGTCCAGTGACCGCTCACTGCGGGAAGGTATCCAATGCATGCACTGTCTCTAAATTACATACCTACACTTGGTGCATACACCATCGATCCCTGCTTGTAAAACGTGAGGCCGAGGCAACGAGAAGGTCATGACATCGCAGTTTTCTGAAACACCACTACCATCTGATATCTAATACCAAACTATGGTTGCCTCCTAAAACAGACATTTCTCGTGGACATTCAAATTCTCAATGATAGCTCTACAGACTATGAGGGAGACCCAGACAAAAGGTGACGATGTGTTCAAGGAGGAGAACCTGAACAAAGTGTTATCGAAATGGTAGACTATGACCCGTTATCCCTGTTTCACCATAGAGAAATGGCGACAAACGGTAAGCTCTGTAACCTCCATAGACCTAAAGACACACTTATTAGAATACCATCAGAGATATATCAGGGTGCGCGAACTAGCCGACATAGCAAAGTGTTTTAGATGAGCACACACGATATTTATGCACCCTCAACAATACAAAGAGAAAATTAAGGTACGTTCATCGTTATTACATATCCCAGTTAATTGTTATATTGCACTTCTAAGATATGTTTATATTTTCGTATGCTCTTTTTTATACTAGGTATTCTCTCGTGATGAAGAGTTGCTGAAAAAAAACCTATCGATAACTTTTTTAGGCTGCATCTACTCTTCGATGATGGTTGCCTACCCAGACATAACTGGAGATGCGGAGGTAGTCATTCGAGACCTTCACGCCGTTGTGAAAGAGGCGGTGGTTCGAGCCGTCGCGAAAGAGGTAGTCGTTCGACAATAACAACAAGAGGACGTGCTTTTACCACTTCCGCCACAACCGAAGGGGTTGGTTCCGACGATGATGACTTCGTGCTTACTTCTCAGAGAACTCTACGCCGTTGCGAATTCTCTGATGATGGGGCAGATGACTGAGATCCTAACTTTGATTATTTTTCGTATATACCGGCACCACGTAGACCAAAATTCTCAGAATATGATTATTGTTGGATGGAACGGGAGATAAGGCATAGACAGCTTCAAGGGCCATTTCGCTCGTAATGTTTATGCTACTAAATGTTGTACTCATTTAATTTAAGGTGGTTATATTATTTTTAATATATTAATAAGTTGTATATGTATCTTAGATGTAGTCTACATGCTATTAGTAATGTTCAAATTCTATATACTCATCTCATATACACATCTTATCTAACATTCAGAGTGAATTTTTTGTTTAACTTACATGTATTTATTATATTTTTACTTTAATATTTTCTAGGATTTTTGTTATTTTTTATCTTAAATAACTTTTAGGATTTTTTATTTTTATAATAAAACTAGGCTAATCATTCCTTAAGAGGACGGTTAATGTCCCTACCGTCCTCTTAGAGAGCGGTGAGGAACGAACACGCTGAATGAGCTTTACACGGGTGCTAACCGCCCTTTTAGAGGGCGGTAAGAGAAGTGTATGGCCTAAACACCCTCTTATAGGACGGTAAGATGTATCTGTGCCACTGTGACTAGCTAACTGTCCTTTGAAAAGGCTGCAGGATTTTCAGAGGATGATAGACGACTATTTATATAAAATTTCTAAAAAATCTATTTTTTAAATATTAATATTGAAAAATATAAAAATAAAAAGACTCGTGATTCATGGACTGTCGTCCCGATCAGCATCTATGAATGGGTGGCTGTGGTTCGGTTTAATCGGGGGCCTTGTTTGGCCCAGCTCATGCTGCTTTCAAAAGTTAGCTCCGAAAGCACAAAGTTGTACCACTCTGACAGGTACTGGGAGAGTAATTTTGGTGCTAGTCCTTCCCTTGAATCGTAAAGCTCGTGAGACCGGTACAAATGTGTATCAAGTAAATTCTATAGAATATTTTTAAGAATTTTTTTTTAATCCTGATTTAATCATATATTTTTTAATTTAATGACTGAACTGAAACGTAAGATCTAATTCTATAAAATTTATATTTTATTTTTGATACGAGATGTTTGGCCGGCTTTGACTCCGCCTTTCACTTCTGTGGAAGCTACAGAGCTAGCACACATGCTCCAAGTGGCATCTCCACTGATCCCATCAAGGCAAACTTACTTAATCAGCCAATATGGCGTCACCATTGCGTCGACGCATGCGTGACATTCCTGCAGGGATTTGGTGGTGGATCTCGCGATTTGTTGGAGAAATAGATAGGATTTGGGAAGAACACAGATATATGGATCGGTGATGTCTTAAAAAGCAGAGATAAATTAATATATTTAGAACTATTTTAGTTCCAAAAATTACGTAAAATAAATTTATATTAATTTTTATTTAAATGTGCTCTAGATTTATCTAGTGTATTTACTCTATCGATCAAAGCGCTGGTAACATATCTAGAATATAAATTATAAGTAATTAAATGCAGAAACGTAAATATGGTAGAGAGGGTGAACTTGGTATAAGGATTTTTCAAGTGGTAACGATAGTATGAATGTCACCCTTAGTCAATGTTGGAGCTCTACAAAGTATATGCTCTCGATCGGCACATGTTCATGGTCTTTATCCCACTAAGTCACAAAGACAATACCTCCATCCGGATCAGTCACCAAGCTATCAAGGCAAGGTCTCACCTCTAGCATCTCTTCCGGTTTCTCACCGTCGTGATCACTTCGGAGCTTGAGCCACAAAGGCAATGTCTTCGCATCCCCGCACAATCGCCTTGCCGCTGCTCTACACCAAGTCGAAGGGTCAATAAGCTTGCCGACGAGTCACCAAGACTTCAAGGTACCGGCGTACCAAGAGGTATACTACTGAATTACTCCTTGATCCACTCTTTAGGCAGCAATCACCTAGCAACTCACTCTCTAGGTCTATATGCACTAATCACTCATTAATCTTGTGTTTAATCACCTTGGATAATCACTTTAAGTACTTTGATGGCTTAAATGTCTTCTCATGTGTACATGAACTTCTCTAGACTTAGCTGCATGCCACACCTTCAAATAACTGAGTGGAGGGGTATTTATAACCTCAAACTCGCGAGTTAACACCGAATGATCCGATGAGAACAGTAGTACTAACACCGGATCATCCGGTGAGTACAATCTCACAAAATTAGCTGTTGGAACCCTCACTCAAGCCTATATGAACATCGGATACTCTGGTGTATACCGCAACTCCATCACTGGACTATCGGTGAGTTATTTGAGCCATCCGAGCCTCTGCATCTCCTCTGCACAAATTACTTCGGTGAACACTCCGGTGTGCATCTCTTTACCACCGGACTATCCGGTGGGTTGTATTCGACCAATCGACCCAATACAACCCTTTCTGCAAATATTACTCCGATGTGCTCATCTTCAGAGCACCGGACCTTCCGATGAGGTCACTGTATTCTCCTATTTTCAACGATGCTCCGGTAATTACCTCGGTGTATTCAAATCAATCAACGGACTATTCGGTGGGGTTTTTTGCTTCTTTGTTGTCTTTTGCACTGTTCATTGTCCGGTGTATTGTCTGATATTCACTCCATTTATATCGGACCATCCGATGCCTTGAACTTCGATCTTCCACGGCTGCAACCTTCTCTGAAAAATAATACTTCGTTGCTCTCATCCGTCTCAACATCGAACCATCTGGTGGGTTGAGCCTTCTCTTATTTTCTCTGAAAATGCTCTAGTGCAACTTCCACTGATTATCGGACTATCCGGTGAGGCTAACCACCTTCATTCTTCAGCACAACAACTTCTCTGGAAGAATTTGCACCGGTGAGCACTCTGCTTAGACACTGGACCTTCCAGTGAGGTCAAATTCCTCCGGACACAATGCTCCGGTGTATTCAACTATGTAAACACTGAAACATCCGGTGAGTTCATTTCTCCTGGGACTTTTTTAATTCAAACAAACTTTGTTCCGACTTCGGTGACTTTTCATGTATTGCATCTATGAGATCTACTAATATATATTTTTGACAAAAATATTAGTCTTATTGACTATATTGTTATTAATCATCAAAATCACAATCATAATCTAATAAGACTATTTTTATTACACAGTGAGGGAGGAGAAGAAGACAGGTTGGAACAAAGTTTTCTATTTCATTTCTGTTCACCGTCATCTGTCACAGCATCAGGCATAAGAGGGCACGGTCACTAGGCCGACCGGCTAGCCTAACTTGCAGGCTTTTAACTGGGCTTAAACAATAGACCAAACACTAGAGGTGGCCCAAATTCCTTCAGCAGTTTTAACCTTTTCCCGTCGTGCTTTTGACCTGTTTGGATTTAGCTTTCTGCATGATCTTGCTCTGCTGCTTCGTCTCGCTTGGCGCTTCTGAGGTTGTGACAGCATGTCTAAACAAGCCAAGCCCGAGACGAAACGTCGAAAGCGGTGCGAACCTATCCAGTATCCAGAAGATCAACACATGCACCGAAGCGCCGCCGAGCTTCCACCGTCGCGGACCGGTGGCGGGTCTCCCACGAAATCACTCCGCATGACGCGAGGAAGCCACGTGAAACATGCCGAACGCCCGGCCCACGTCGACGCTTCTTCAACGCACGCGATCGAGCCAACGCGCACAGGCGCACGTCGGCACCACGACGCGCGCGGCGTTCGGCGTGCAAGTGTTTCCGCCCACTGAAACATCTAAAGGAGAAAATATTTCCTAGCTTCCAACCACGCGACCGGCCGGCCGTGCGCGCGCGCGCGGGGGTGTTGCGTCGAAAGCGGTGAAGTGCAACGCACTACGGCATAAATCCACATTAGTAATAAATAATAAATATTATTAATAATAAGTGCTACACATATCACTCTAAACATATCGTTAATATGAATTTATTAGTGATGAATCTAAACTCGTCACTCATGACATACCACAGTGACAGATATAGATCCAAATCCATCGCAAATAACACACAACATTAACATATCTAAATCTAGACTCGTCACATATGACACACAACAGTAACGAGTCAGTTACAAACCCGTTACTAATGAGTATTTGAAAATCAAAAAGAAAAAAAAATGACTCACATTTTTTTCCGTATGCACTTAATAAGCAATGATATGAAAATTACACCAATCCTGTACTAATTTAAACGTCTATAATTTATTTTCCATTTAATATTGTACAGATTATTCACACAACTAATTTTATTCAGCACACAATAGGAGGAGGACAAACAACTGAAATGAATGGAGACTTTTGCTAAATACAGAAGCCACAAAATTCCTCTGCAGCAGCTTGCATGCTAGACAAGAAATCTTGAGCGTCAAGGACGAAAACCACCCCAGCTGCTTTAGGCAGAACTTCATCAAGCTTGGGTTTGAGCCTTGCATGACCAGGACCATCAACAATATGCACAGGTCAGAGTGCAGCACAAATGTTTCGTTGTTTTCTTCCATTGAAGTTACAATTCCTTGATGGGATGATCCATCCCAAAGCTGACAGGAAGATAATGGCAGAATTAGAATGGAAACCAAAGGTGGTACAAGATAATCCAACTACCTGTTACATTGGTGCAGCATAACAAAAAATATCCCAACGAAAAGGAAGAAAAACGGGTAATCCAGATTTTTAACCGTATTGAATGCATCACTTCTAAGTAGAGCACATATAGCAAGCATACTCAATCAAACCAAGCCAATGCACCATAACAAGCAAAATTGAAGTCCAGGTAGGAGATATTTTCCTACTCTATTGAGCTATAATGCATGAAATGGGGTTTAGATGAGATCATTTGCGAAGCAGATAATATATTCTTATTTCTCGATTGTAAGACCTTATACATCATTAAGATAAGAAAGAAATGGCCAATTACATGATAGAAAAGAGTAGTTTTGCCACCGTCACTTAGCCTAGATAGCAGTATGGTGTTTCATTTTGAGGATTTCAGGCAATAAGCTGAGGGAAAAAAAAGGCCAAAGTTATTGCTTGTACACAAACAAAAATCTAAACAAGTGATGTGACAAGCTTCAATATACAACATGGCACTGCATACCTATTTGAGACAAGTTATCTCTATTTAAAAATAAAACAAATCTCCTCTTCATTTCATATGAACTTTGTGACTACAGCTAACTATGCAACTACTCGTCCAGATCCACAAATAGCTTATTCGCCAACAGCAACATCTATGTTAAATAAAACTTGTGGTTCGCTACATCACATGCGATAAGAATCAGGATTGTGAGGGCAACCACCGCAGCCACAACATATATCTGCTCCGGCGGTTGTTGATGGATCCAGATCCCGGCTTGGCCTACCCAGACCTTAGCTTGGTGAATCCACACATCCAACATCACGCAAGCCCAAATAGAATAGTTGTGCGTGCATGCCCCCTCGCCAACGCCTTCGAGCTTGCATGACAGCCGAGCCTCACACTCCTAGTCCTACTAGTACGCGAGCGCGAACGTGCGCAGTCACTAAATCTCAAAACAATAGAGCATTAGAACTCCCAAATCCCAGGAGAAACAAATCCACTGCTCCCATCGACATCCTGGTGGATCCCCTCGCCGGCTTCATCGTGGACGCAAGGATCTAAAGCCAACGCAGTAGAGCTTGAAGCCAATGTCACCAAAGCGGATGTGAGGGAGTAGGGAGAGAGAGAAGTAGGGGCCACACGCCAACATGCCACCTCGATGGGGCCTCGCCCGCATGCTGCTGCCGTTGGGGTGAGGTGAGGGAAGACAACACGACAGTGGCCAAGACTCGGAGGCGACGATAGATGAGGAAAGTGCAGTGCGATGAGGAAGGCAATAAAGCCATGAGGGTAGTGATGGCCCCGTCCTGCGCGGCGATGGAGAGGACATGAGGTTGCTGTTAGGAAACCGGAGGAAGGCAGCACCAACACATCGATCGGGAAGGCTGAAGAGGAGGTGTTGGATGTCAAAAGGTAACGACTGGTCGTGTCATCTGAAGAAGCTGTCGCGGGTGGGAAGTAACAGAGAGTGCAAGGTTCCGTTAAGAGTTTGAGCGGGAAAGTTTATCGGTGGTGTAATGTTGGCGCCCGAAAACGTGTGATGGGCGACGGGTTATAAGTCGGAGACTATGATCTCATATGGTCATGGAAAATGCAATTAACTAGTCGCCCAGGACATCGAGCCCTTAGAGCTCGGAATTCCCTATCTTTCTTCCTTGATTCCTCCCTGAATCGTTCTCTATTTCTTCTTCTAGATTCCCTCTACCCTCAAGAACCACGGACCTGGCGACCTCAGAGTCGGTTGGCGAGAACCCATACCTCAAACCTCGGTATACTTTGCAACAACAGGAAAGCTTCAAGATGATGGAGAGCCAATTCACCGCGTTCTTCAAGAAGTACTTGGAAGGTCAGCAATGCGCCAAGGTGGATCGATAGCGTGCTGAGGCGGATCGACAACGTGCCAAGGCGGATCGTCAAGAGCAAAAGACAAGGATGGAGGCGATCCAGCAGTTAATGAATGCATGGAAAACTCCGGACGAACGAGTGTATCACCTTCATTACGAGGTGGAGGATCTGCGACATCAACTCGTCTAGGTCAGCTAGTATGCTGCGGTGCCGAAGTCGGTGGCGGAACAGATGACTGAGCGCGCGCTCGATCCCATGGTCTCGACCATCTCGACATCCGTACTAGGAATGCCATCGATGGTGATACATCCCGGGCCAGTTGGCCACCGCTTTGATCATGAACACTGGGGTCCAGCATACGGGTCGGTTACGACTCTGATGCCCACCCCGATCAGAGGTACGTCAAACACCCTGTTGGCTGATTCGTTCAATCACTATGTGTTGGGGAGCTCACACTTGTCATCATTTCATACCAACTCCTCATCACACCACAAAGCAACTATGCTCATACTTCATTTTCCTTGTTTCAAGGGGGACAACCCGCAATTTTGGAGGCAGCGCTGTGAGGACTACTTCGGGGTGTAGCCATTTCGCCTGAGTATTGGGTCTGATTGGCGACATATCACTTCGCAGGGAACGTATCGTTGTGGCTACAAGTGCAGAAGGAGTTCTCCTCTTGGGCCGATCTCTGTATGCGGGTGGTTCAACGCTTTGGTAGGGATCAATACAAGGAATTGATTCACCACTTGTCTGATGTCAGACAAATTGCTTCAATATCCGACTACATGTCCATGTTCGAGCCTCTGATGAATCAAATTATTGCACATAATCCATCCTACGATCATGTGTTCTTCACCACTAGGTTCGTGGATGGGCTGCACAAAGACATATGTGCTATGATTTTGCTGCATCAGCCCAGGGACCTGGATACCGCCTACTCTCTCGCCACTCTTAAAGGGGGAATCATGGTGTCTCACAGGCACGATCACAACACGGAGAAGGAGATTATGGAGGACGCACACGTGCTCCTGTATTTTTCGTCCTGCAGATGCGCCCAATGACTGAGATGGCTGGTGATCGTTGTCCATTGGAAAACACCAGAACTACATGGCGACGTGTTCTTGAGGACTGGCTATCAACATTGAGGTCGTATCAGTGCGCCAGAGGTTTGTGTTATAAGTTTAGGGAGAAATGGGGACAAGGGCATCGCTGTGCATCTACAGTTCAATTGCATGTGGTGGAGGAGTTGTTTGAGATGCTACAAACTGAAGAGGATGAATCTACCCAGTCTTCCCAGGAGGACACAGAGGGAGAAGTATTGATGTCCCTGTCCAAAGTGGCAACAGGTGGTTTTGAAGGACCAAAGACAATGCGTCTGTGTGGCCAGATTGAAAATTTGGAGGTGCTAATCTTGGTCGATTCCGGTAGCTCTCACAGCTTCATTAGCACTCACATTGTTGAGCGCTTGAAGAAGACACAAGTGACAATTTCAACAGTGTCAATAAGGGTGGTTGATGACAATACCTTGTAGTGTAACCGACAGTTTCCAGCATGTGCTTGGTGGGCACAGGGCCACACATTCTAAACATATTTGAGGGTGTTAAAACTAGGATGCTATGACATTGTGGTTGGCATGGATTGGCTTGAGGCCCATAATCCAATTATGCATGAATGAGACAAGAAGAAGATGACTTTCCAACATAATGGTGCCACGATATCTATGATGGGAGTTAGTTCCAAATTGGACACCTGCCGAGTTTTGTCATCATCTCATTTGTAGAAGATGTTGGATAGAAATGCAGTTCACATGCGATTCAGCTTTGTCTAACCACTGAAGAAATTCCAAAATACATCCCACCTCTAATTCAGGCAATTTTGAGGGATTTCTCCACTCTCTTTGAGGAACCCACACAACTACCTGATCATAGGCCATGGGATCACCACATACCAATTATGGTGGAAACCAAGCCCGTCACCATAAGGCCTTACATATACACTCCCAGCTAAAAGTCAAAAATTGAAAAACAAGTCAAAGAAATGCTACAAGCAAGTTTGATCCAACTTAATGTTAGTCCATTTTCTTCTCCAATGATGTTAGTTAAAAAGAAAGATGGTACATGGAGATTTTGCATAGGTTATAGACATTTGAATGCTATCACTATTAAGAACAAGTACCCATTGCCCATTATTGATGAATTGTTAGATGAACTATGTGGAGCATGCTGGTTCACCAAGTTAGACCTTAGGGATGCAGTTTAGAAAGCATGAAGTGGATGAGATGAAAACAACATTCCAAACACACCATGGCCATTTTGAATTTAAAGTCATGCCTTATGGTCTTTGCAATGCCCCAGCCACCTTCCAATGTGCCATGAATGAAATCTTAGGCCCCCTTTTGAGAATATGTGTACTAGTATTCATAGGTGGCATACTCATTTATAGTTCATCACTGGAAGAGCATACTCAACATGTCAAACAACTTTCCGAATTACTAAACTCTCATGGGCTGAAGATTAAAAGGTCCAAATGCACTTTTGCAACACCACAAGTGGCTTGCCTAGGACACATTATATCTTCAGAAGAAGTGTCACCAGTGACAAAGTCAGTGAAATTCAGAATTGGCCTATGCCCACATCTGTCAAAGATCTTAGAAGCTTTCTAGGTTTAGTTGACTATTATAGTATGTTTGTATCCAATTTTGGTCTCATAAGTAAACCACTAGCAGATCTCCTTAAGAAGCAAGCCATCTTTGTGTGGACACCACTAGTAGAAGCTGCATTCTAGGCATTGAAAAACAAGCTAACCCATGCGCCTGTTTTGGCTTTGCCCAATTTCTGTAAAACATTTATGGTGGAGACTGACGCCAGTGACAAAGTGATAGGAGTTGTTCTCATGAAAGATAATCAGCCCATTGCATACCTAAGTAAAGTACTTTGTCCCAAGAATCAACGTATTGTTGTCTATGAGAAGGAATGCCTTGCCAACCTTTTGGTAATTGACCACTGGCGTCCTTATCTCCAACAAGCTCAGTTCTTCATCAGAACAGATCATAAAAGCCTGACTCACATGACTGAACAACAAGTCCATACACCTATCTAACATAAGGCCTTAACTAAGCTCATGGGACTCCATTTCAATACAAACAAGAGCAGTTTAATCACATTGCAGACGCCTTATCCAGGAAACCTCATGATACTTCATCTAAATTGGTGGCAATTTCAGTCAACAAACCCAGTTGGTTGCAGGCCATTGTACAAATCTACACCGAAGACCCCTTTACTAAGCTACTTTTGGAGACTTTGTCTTTACCAGATGCATCACATTCTAAATATGTTCTTGTACATGGTATTCTGAGGTTCAAGGGGCGCTGTCGGAGGATTAACTCCTGTCGCAGGGATCCCAAGAGACCCCTTTTTAGAGATTCGGCCGGGGGGATGATCCTGAATAAGTTCGTCGGAGAAATAAATGAAAGTGAACGTAAATGCGATGGCCGGTGGTGGGGGATGATTGACCTAGTGCAAAGAGAAAATAATGCACCGGGGTTTAGACAGGTTCAGGCCGCACGGGGGCGTAATACCCTACTCCTGTATGGATGCAATAACTCTCCTGAGAGATGTCCCCTGATGATGTATCTGGTTACAAGAAAGATGATCTATCTAAGAGCTTGAGGCTCCTGGTTCTTCGGCTGGAGCTATGCTCAAGCCTGTTCACAATGTCTCTGTTTGCTTGCTTGGTTCGTCGTGGGGCTCGTCTTCTTCGTCTGGGTCTCCCCTTTGTTCCTCCGGTGTGCCGACTCTTTTATGCACTCGCCGGCCATGACATACCCCGAACGAGAAGGAAGGGGTACAAGTTCCAAGACGCCACGACTGAGAAAGGCGTCATCATTTCCTCTGGGCGAAGTGACTAGGGCGGTGGAAAAACGTGGCGCGCGTCCGGTCACTCGTCACTGTGGACGCCCTGGCGACGGGCGCCGTTGAGAGGGCCCACCGGGCAGCCACAGAGGCACCCGGCGTGCCCGCCCTGTCTTGTTCCTCTGCCACGGCAGGGCGGCAGGCGGAACGCCTTGATCCTGGCGACGTTATCCCGAGACACACCGGATGATACGGGACAGGACCCGTGCAATTAATGGCCCCACGCCTCTCTGCCAAAGCATGGCAGGGACTGACACTGCGGCGGGAGCAGTTGGGGATGTCAGACCGCGCACGTCCATTAAATACGGCCTCGGACCTCTGACTGGTTGACACCTCATCGGCGGGTCCCTCGGGGGCCCTTCTGGGTCGTCGGGGCACCGAGTGCTCGGGGGTACTGTTCACCTCCCCGAGCACCCTCTCCCGAGAATGCCTACCCTTGCCCTCGGGGTACCGGGCGCTTGGGGGCACTGTTTACCTTCCCGAGCACTCTCTCCCGAGCACTCTCACACGAACCTTCGGGGAACCGAGTGCTCAGGGGCTGCCACGTGCAACCCCGAGCACTCTCTCCCGAGAACATTTGCGCTGACCCTCGGGGAACTGGGCGCTCGGGGCCTGCCGCACGCAGCCCCCGAGCACTCTCTCCCGGGACTTAGCTCTTCTGATCGTCGGGGGACTAGGGTGCTCGGGGGTGATCGGGCACCTCCCCGAGCACTTTCTTCCCGGTACTTGGACTCTGCAGGTCATCAGGGAACTGGGGTGCTCGGGGACCAGAGGCTGTGGCCCCGAGCACCTTCTCCCGGAACTTAGATTTTTCTTATCCCGCGGGATGGTGACACGTGGCAGACAGCTGGCCTGGCCTCGGACCTCAGGGACCTCCGGTTCCTGATACACCGACAGGCGCATTTGGGTTAGAGCAGACCCAGAGATACAACAGCATATCATAGAGACTTTACATTCCAGTGCCATTAGGGGTCACTTAGGTTTTTTTGCTACTTATAATCGTATGAAAAGACTCTTTGCTTGGACCAATATGAAACGACAAATCAAATTGTTTGTTCAACAATGTTCAATTTGTCAGCAGGCCAAATCTGAAAACACTCCTCCAACAGGTCTGTTGTAGACACTCCAGATTCCAGATCAAGCATGGGCTATGGTAACCTTAGACTTCATTGAGGGTTTGCCAAAATAAGCTCATTATGATACTATTTTAGTGGTACTTGATAAATTCTCCAAGTTTGCTCATGTTATACCCATGACTCATCCTTTCACAGCTTTAACAGTTGCAAAAGCTTACATGAACAATGTTTTCAAGCTCCACGTCTTACCACAAGCAATAGTTTCTAACAGAGACCGCATATTCACAAGCAATCTTTGGCAGGAATTGTTCAAAGTATCGGATACTCAACTCAGGATGAGTTCAAGCCTATCTAATATGATTGTTCCTGACTTGGGCAACTTGGCTCAAAGAGAGACAAGTGATGCAACATCATTTGCAGTATTAGCTTTGCCGCGCTCAGAATCGCATGAAGCTTCAAGCGGACAAACACCATACATAACATCATTTCCAGGTGGTGATCAGGTATAACTCAAGCTTCAACCTTATATACAGACATCAGTTGCATAGAGATCAAATCAGAAGCTGGCTTTCAACTATTACAGCCCATATCATGTTCTTCAAAAGATCGGTATTGTCGCCTATAAACTTCAATTACCAGCTGGCTGTTTGATCCATCATGTCGTTCATGCATAACAACTCAAGCGTGCAATTCGACCAGGTACACCGGTCTTAGCAACTTTGCCACCTAGTGCATCTGTTTTGCAGGTCACTTGCGAACCAGAAACGTTCATTAACAACAAACTCGTTAGGCGTGGCACAACAATCAATTGAACATGTCTCGGTTAAGTGGGTCGATCTGCCTGCCAATCTGGCGACCTAGGAGGACAAACGTGATCTTCTTTATCGATTTCCCCGATCACTGGCTTAGCCAGTTTTGAACTGGAGGGGAATGTTAGGACACCGGAGGAGGGCAATGCCATCACATCGATCGGGAAGGTTGAAGAGAAGGCGTTGGATGTCTGATGCTAATGACTAGACGTGCCATCTGAAGAAGCTATAGCGGGCGGGAAGTAATGGAGAGCGCAATGTTCTGTTAAGAGTTTGAGCGGGAGAGTTTGCTAGTGGTGTAATGTTGGCGCCCGAAAACATATGATGGATGGTGGGTTATAAGTCGGAGACTGTGAACTCGTATGGCCATGGAAAATGCAATGAACTAGTCACCTAGGACATCTAGTCCTTGGAGCTTGGAATTCCCTATCTTTCTTCCTTAATTCTTCCCTGAATCCTTCTCTATTTTTTTATTATATATCCCATCTACCCTCAAGAACTCACATTCTACCCAAATCAAGATTGGTTTCATTACAGTTGTGGGCGGAGGAGGCATGCGTGTAGGGAAACCCTAACCGTAGTCGAGCGTGAAAACTCTTTTATCTTATGGAGTGCTGGTTCCCAAGCTAACTCATCATTAGTGATGGATGATAACACATACCCATTCACTAATGACCGAGTCATTAGCGACGGGTGTCCTTATAACCCATCATTGCCATTGTTACCCGTCACTAATGATCGAGTCATTAGTAATAGCTTGTCAAGTGACATGTCACTGTTATCATTAGTGATGAACTATTTTCTCACCCGTCACTAATGATCTATCCAGCACCGACAAAAAACAGCACCATATTAGTGATGCATAATGAGCAAGTGATATGAATCATTAGTGACAGGTAATAACCTGGGGTTGTCATTAGTGACACATCTTCCTAGGACCTTGGGTTATTATTAGTGACGCATAATAGGTAGCTGTTACTAATATCGTGTCACTTTTGTCAATTTCTTAGGGGGTAATTGGTTGCCTATATCGAGCCATCCTGGCCCGGATGATGCATACAATTTTCAAAAGATCGCTGTTTGGTTGGTTGCTTGAACTGTTTCGGCCTGGCTGGACGCATGCATAAATACCAGGCTGGCCTATCCCCTGTAGCGAAGCTAGCGAGGGCCTTCGCTCTTGAGCCTGGCCCAAGTCATGCAAGCGCGAGCCATCCCGAGTCATCCTCATCCACCCCCGCTGCTCCTTCCTCTCACGCTGCCCCCGCTGCTCCCTCCCCACTGCTTGCCCCCGCTGCTCTCTCACCGCAACGCCTCCCCTCGGTGTCCCTCTTCGTTGTGATTTGCTCTGTTCTACCAGTGTGGTTATAAATCTGCTACCCTTTGTCGGTCTGAGGTGCATGCCCACCCCTCCAGTCTCCCTCCACCCGGCAATTCTGCATGCGTGACACAGGTGCCGCAAGTGAGATCCGGTGATTTATGTGAATGTGTTCTATCTTTTTTTTTGAAGGATCCTAGATTAGTTATTGTTCATTCTTTGAAGCATCACAAGTCCATTAGTATGAAGAAAATATCTAATGTTGTTGTGAGAGGCCCGATTGTCAATGGATCCATTGATTTTAGGGTATTCTAGATCAACTGATTTTAGATTTTGGTTTGTCCAAGTTGATAGTAGTAGAGTTTCATGTTTGGTTAAGGATATCAATGGAATTTAAAGGTGGCAGTTAACAACTGGAAAATAGATGTCAATAAAGCAAACTCATGGTTCAACTTTCTTAGTCCACTCAATCTTTGATTTTTAATTGGTACTTTCTATTGAATATACTCATAATATCATATGATAATGCTTTAGGGTATGTGATCACATTGTATTATTTTGCTACACTGAGTACGTATATTATTTTACTTCAGCTAATAAACTCATAATCCTGATCGCATTGTCGTACTTATGCATAGATGGAGGAATTGGCTCGTAAGCGTCGTGAACTTATTGTTCAGGGTGCAAGTATAGTTGCTACAATGTGTGCATACATGATGTATGTGTCAAGGCATTCCAGTAGCTGAACACCTGTTGTCACCTACGGTTCTATGTCAGAAAGAGATCAGATTATGATGAATAACCTTAGATTCAAATTTCATAATGATGATCGCCATTGTGTGGAGCAACTTAGAATGAGGAGAGCCCCATTTTTTCACTTATGTACTTTACTTAGGACAAGGCATTTGTTGACAGACACAATTCATAGCTCGATGGAGAAACAAGTTGCGATGGTCCTTCAAGTGGTAGGTCATAATCAAAGGTTTAGGTTGATAGAGCTGTCATTTAGGAGGTCAGTTGAAACAATTAGCTGGTTCTTTCAATAAGTGTTGTATGCTATCGGGTAGTTGCGCCAAGAGATGATTAAGACCCCATGTAATAACGTCCACCCAAATTTTTTAAATAGCCACATGTTCTATCCATATTTTTAGGTACTAGAATATGTCAGTGGGGGTTATAATTGTACATATTTTGGTAGTCATACTTATAGTGTATACATTATGATTAGGATTGCATCGGGGCTTTAGATGGTACTCATGTGCTAGCTAGAGTGCCGCAAAATATGGTTGCTGCCTTTCATGGTAGAAAGGGTGTGACCACGCAGAATGTCATGGGAGCCATCGATTTTGACTTGAAGTTCACCTTTGTGTTAGCTGGATGGCAAGGTTCTGCACATGACACACTTATTCTTTTAGATGCGTTGGAAAGGGATGATGGATTAAGGGTTCCTGAGGGTAAGTATACAACCTAGATCAATTAATAGTTTAGTCAACTTGAAAAATGCTTACCTAAATTAATTTATCATTTGTTAGGTAAGTTTTACTTGGTCGATGCTGGATATGCGGTTCGGCCTGGGTTCCTTCCACCGTGTCGTGGCTACCGATACCACTTGAGGGAGTATGGTGGGAGGAACCACCCTCGTGACCAACGAGAGTTGTTCAACCTGAGCCACTCAGCTCTTAGAATCACTATAGAGTGGACTTTTGGTGCTTTGAAGAACCGATTAGAATTCTTTACATCAAGCCTTTCCACCCTTATAAGACCTAAGTAAAGCTAGTTCTAGCTTGTTGCATTCTATACAATTAGATCCTATTGCACGGGACAGATGAGTGTATCCCACTAGAGCAAGAGTGGACTCCTAACCCTATAGAGTATGAAGCGCATAACAATATTGCACAAGACAACAACTCATGGGCAGCAAAAAGGGACGAGTGGGCACTTGCTATGTGGATGAATCGTGGCAATTTGCCTATTTGATGACTATGTATGACAATATGAGTTTGATCTATGTATGACTATGTATGACAATATTAGGTATTAAATATGCAGTAATATGATTTATTCTATTTAGTAATATGAGGTATTGTTTATGTCCTTTGTTTTTTGTTCTGTAGCAAGATATGACCGAGGTTGGAGATGTTGTGGAAGGCCCGCTTTGAAGTGGACCTCTCTCATGTCCAGCTCCATGCTATGTCGCATGGTCCAGCTAATTGAGGAGGGAGTGAGGACTAAGAAGGGATTTAAGGAAGTGCACTTGAACATCGTTGCAAGGTCCGTGAGTGACCACGTTGGAGTTGAGGTCAGTGGCTAACAGGTGTACAACCACCTACGCAAGTGGAGAGCTAGGTGGGTGAAGATTTGCAAGCTGTGTGATTTGAGTGGTGCATTGTGGGATGACACCACAAATACTATCCTATTGGAGGAGGAGCACTACAAAGGCCACATCAAGGTAATATAATAATATGTTACTTTCACATGCTCTTGCCTTAGTTTCACATGTTGATTGCAACTTGTGTTGGATTGTAGGATCACCCGAAAGATGTTGACTTCCTCAATGTCCCTCTTGAGAACTATGTGCAAATGTCTATAATATTCAGTGAGGGGAAAGCTACCGGGAGGTATGCCATGGGCTCCAATGAGCCTTTAGATACTCCCTTCTAAAATCGGGGACAACTCCTTCTAATATGCTATGGACCTTGAACATGAGGTTGAGCCTACTCCGCCTACAAATGACAACCGTCTTGCTGCAGTTGAGGACAAGGGGAAAGGCATTGAGTCCTCAAGTGGCCAGAAAAGGAAGAGGACCATGATCGCAGAGGAGGAGGTTGTCCTCTTCACGAGCATGACTGATGATGTGAAGGAGATGTCCTCTGCGATCAAGGTGACTATTCATGCTGAGGTTCACCCCGATATATATAATGCTTTCATGAGCGTGCTCGGCTTCACCCAAGAAGCCCTCCTTGCTGTTTTTGGTTGGCTGATTGATAACAAGTCACAAAGCCTTGGCTTTTTGCAGATGAATCCAGAACAGTGCAACATGTATATCAATACTTGGATCACCAAGAACTTCTTCAATGATTAGTTGCCTTGACATGTGACCACAAACCTTTTGCTGACTTAGTTTGGTAGTTGATGGGCCTTTTGTGTAGTCTAGTTTGGTGACTGGAATATATATTTATGTAAGGTGAAACTGACACCTTAGCATAGGATATGATAATGATGCCCTAAACTTTATATTATGGGCTTTTGATGTGGTGATGGTGTGTAAATGTAATCTGCTTTTGTTATGTAAGACAAGCTAATGCAGCCATATCAATTCTGTCTAGTTGCCGAACTTTTCATCTTGTACTTCACTATCACTAAAAACTTCTTCTCTCTTTTGTGTAAAAGGACTCATTTTATCAGCTCTGGTTGTACGAGGTTGATTAATCTGTATACACTTTATCTTGTGCACATTTTTTGTTCAAACATTGGGCAAATGCTTCAAGAATGTATGCGAGCTTGATAGATGCTTCAATTTGATCCTTTATTGTAGATTGTGCTATTGAGTGTGTATGGTTACATGTTTGTTGAGGTTTTAATTTATCATTGATCCTTCATTTGCACATTGCACGCCATAGCATCGAGCAACAAAAAGGTCGAACTTGGAAATTCATCAATATTACATGAAATTTTGCCATAGTAAATGGGTTATCTTTATAATTAGCCTTTTGATGCACATCACATTTCATCTGTAGTGCAAACCCAAAAGCCTCAGTGAATAAATAATTGACTCCAAGAACATATATTATGTTTCATAACTATATCATTACCAACTGACCATCAAGTTATCATAGTTTTAATTGCACATGCATATAATTGGCCCTAGAGCTTACCATTAATCTCGCTTCAGTTTCTAAAGACCTGATCACCTGAAGATTCGTCATTTGACATGAAAATTTGTTGCTAGCATGCATGTGTCACCGTATCCCACTCCGAGTTGTAAATTGTCACATGAATGTGAATAAGACATTTCTATTGTTATACCCATTGTCTGTTTACTTCCTAGGTCCAGACATCTTGCATCCATAGCAATGTAGAGGTAATCTTGTTTCTCATTTGCCTCATGATCTCAGCTGCTAGGAGGGGGTAAGCACACCACACCCTATGTGCAAGATCACCATAACCATCTTCGTGAAGTCAACCAATTATAATCTCAACCAACCTCTCATATAGCTTCATATTCACCCAATAAACAGAAACACAACTCAATCTATTCAGATAGATACGACTAACAAAACACTCTTCTTTTCAGCAAATGCAGCTAAAGGTGGCCAAGTGGGCTAGCACGAGGCTCGACTGTTTTGGCCCAGCCTAGGCACGACTGCTAATGGGCCGAGCCGGCACGGCACGATGGCTATCGGACCGGATCGGTACGGCACGACGGCTTGGGCCATGCCTGGGTCGGAGCCGCGGCACGATGGGCCGGCACGGCACGTCCCGTTAACTGCTTCTATTTTTAATATCTTATATAATTTGTTTAGATTTAATACCATATATGATATGTGGTGCAATAGTAATGTGTTTGACTTCCAAGTAGAAGGTCGCATATTTGATTCTATGTGAAAGCAAGTTTTTGTGATTTTATTTTTATTTTTTCATGAGCTGACGAATAAAAAAAGTTATTAGGCCTATCGTGTCGTGGGCCGGTACAACACAGCCCGATCTTATATGTGCCGTGTTTAGGCTTGAGTCGCGGTACATATATCGGCACGACACGACCGTTTAACTTAAACAGGTCATATCTTAATAAACCTGTGCCAAACCGGACCGTCCATTTAATCACCTCTAAATACATATTCTCTTGACTTTTCTCGTCAACCTATGTATACAGTTATAAGCAAACAATCACACGTTTAGCGATCGTCGTAAGACTTATCAACACCAGCGGGCGGGTGAGCGGGGCGACGTCGCTGTCGGCGGCCGTTCCACCCGCTAGTGGGGCGTCGTCCGTCGGCGTTCCCGAAGCCGCAACGGCCCCAGGTTTGTTGCTCCTACTCTGCTCCCACTTGCATAGTCAGTCTCACAACCAAAGCAAGTGGTGGAAGCACGTGGAACCGGATTAAGCTATCAGGATTCACGTCACCGAATATGTGACGAGTGGTCTAGCATAGCAAGCCTGAACTCTGCACAAGGTGCTATCTTGCTTCTGGGCTGAAGCAGAGGCTTCCATTTCTTACCATGTAAGCAAAGGGAATTGAGTGTGGCAACTAAAGAGAGAACGGTGGTTAATCAAGCTACTGAACTAGAACCAGACATAAAAGAAGTGCTTCAAGAGGGCATCCGATTCCATAATCTTTAATCAATTTATATATGTTTATGTTACAGCGTACTGATTCATCAATCGTATATGTATGAGTATGAACTACAGTATGCTGACAGCTAAGGATACATTTATACTCTTCCAGTGTTACAGAGAACCAGAAGAGGAAGAAGACCTATAGGTGTATGTGGCTATGTATCTCACACTCTCTGTACAATAGCAGTAACAAATCAAACAATAGTACTAGCGCCAAACCAATGAACGAATAGTGTTCGACAAAAAACTTGGATGGATCAGATCCGCGCGGCTGTTCACGCGGTCATGAGGAGGCAAGGCTTCTTGAAGGCGAGGGGGCTCTGCACCTCCTCGTCTTCCTCCCGCATCTTGCCGGCCTTGGCGCACCGCCACACGAACTCCGGCACGGCCGGGAGGTTGAGGTCGAACGCCCGGGCGGCAGAGCTGCCGTTGCCGGAGCTCCCCACCTCGGATGTCTCGGCGGCCACCGCGGCCACGAGATCGGTGGAAGCGGCACCACCCACGCCGCCGTCGTAGTGCTTCCTCTTGTGCCCGCCGAGCGCCTGGCCCGTAGGGAACTCCTTGTGGCAGATGGAGCACCTGTGGACCCTGTTAGAGGCCGCTCCGTCGGACGACGCGGCGGTGGATGAAGTGGCCGGCTCACGGAGGTCCACTGGCGGTAGGATGGTGATTGGGGCGGGGGCCTCCACGAGGAGTGCCGGAGCAGCAGCAGGAGGGGGGGTCGGCTGCTTGACCCGGTGGCTCGTCTTATGGCCGCCGAGCGCCTGGTAGGAGCCGAAGGACTTGCCGCAGACGGAGCACTTGAACTCAGCGGCGGCCGGCGCCGCGAGGGGCGGAGGCGCCTGGACGCGGTGGTGGCCACCACGGGAGAGCATGAGGAGGCAGAGCGCGAGGTTCTCCTCCTCCGACCGCTGGCGGCGCGAGCGCTTCCTCTTGGCCCACCCCTGCAGCATGTGGCCGCCCTCCTCGCAGCTCGTGGCGCTGCTGCTCGTCGTCAGTGCCACCTCCTCCTCGTGCTGCTGCTCCGGGATCACGGCGTGGAGCAACTCCATGGACGACATGGCTGGCACAGCAAGCTAAGCTTCGCTGGAGACCGGACTTGTTCTTGGCTGCGACTTGTTCTTGCGCTCGGGCGGTGGCTTAAGCTGTAGAGTGGTCGCTTGGGCGTCTCGCTCTCGGTGTGGTGTGGTGAGGAGCTGGGGAGTGAGGATGTGAGGTAGTTTTAAAGCGGTGGCGGGTGTATGGAGTGGGAAGTTGCGTCGTAGGTGGGGGAAGCGAGGTGGTCGCGGCGTGGGCGCGCACGCTGTGCGGGAGGGAGGGTGACAGGTGGGGCGAGAGGTGCCGTGGGGACGCGACGGCAGCGGGTGGGGAGCCGGTGGAGTGGCGGCGAAGGAGGGGCGGGCGGGGGTTGGGTTGGGTCTCACTCGGACTCGGGTGGGTGGAGTGGAGGCGGTAAGGCGGCAACGAAAAAGTCGTGGTCAACGTGGAGGGGAAGACACGGCCACACGAGGCAGAGGAGAGAGGAGGCCAAGGCGAAGCCGGGCAGCGCAAGTGGAGCGGTGGTAGAAGCAGTGTGGTTGGAGTGCGCGCGCGCGAGAGAGAAGTGTGCGTGGAGTGACGACGACTGGCCGGCTGAGGAGGCTGCACGGTGGGTGTGAGAAGCCGTCGTCGTCGTCGTCGGTTGCGGATGGATGGGTTGGATCGATGCAGACCCGGTAAGGAGATCGAGTCCATTTCGCCGCTGAACCTGGCAAGACGGACTGATGGAGCCGGAGCGGATTAAGCAATACTAGTAAACAATTATTAAGGGTCGATAGTTTAACTTGACCGGAAGCTGGAGAGTTATCTGATTGCCAAACTGCGACACGAACTGTTTGGCGAATTACTTTTGTCCACCCGACTGATGGAGCGGTTGAGATGTTACTTAAGTTCGTATCGCTCAAAGTTTTTTCAGACCAATCTAAGGTATTAACGGGTTAAGGCTGATTGGTGCTTGTTACGCGCCTCTTTTTGTTTTTTATTTGGAGGATACGCGTTTCTTTTGAATGTTTTTTGTCACGTAATGTCGTATTGCTAAGATCGCAAAGTTATCCAGTGGTTTCTTTTCATTCAGCGACTCAGATGGTGTGCTAGTTTCTTTTGTCCGGTCAGGTCAACAACAGTGCAAGGTGGAAGCGAGTGAAGCGATCGGTAATATCGTCGTGCTGCAAGCGGAAGAGGAAGACTAAGCATTTAAGCACATGCGTAAACAAGCCCGGCCGGAATGGTCTTCGCCTCCTGTTCTGGCCAGACGGTTGCAAGGCCGAAACTAACGAACCAACCCGGTAGCAAGTCAGACTCGGACCAAGCAATAGGTCCGGAAGTGCGTGCACGGAAGATTCCTGGTCACCTCTTCTTCTTCTTTTTTTTGGGGGGGGGGGGGGGGGGGGGGGCGGGAGCTTCCGTCGGCTGAAGTGGTCTCAGCTGTAAGGATCTTCTGCAGCTACCAGTTAGGTAGGCCGATCGTGTCTTTATTGATCACAGCTGTTGACGCGCGCGCTCACACGCATCATATGTACGCACGCGCGTCATACACGAATACACGCAGGTTAGTGACCTCTTGCACAAACTAGCTAGAATTGCGGACGTGGATACTTCATGGATGATGGGTATACGTTTCTTATGGTCGCCGGATGGCACACGTTTACAGACTACATGGAGAACATACGTGAAATTTGCAAGTTCATCCTCTCCCCAGCAATCTATAACATCTCAATGGGGTGGCATTCCAGCAATCTATTACATCTCAATGGGTGGCATTCCGCTCCTCTGGGTAATCCACATCATCATCAGAACACCAACATTCGTCAAACTCGTAATATGGATCGTATGATACGAAATATACATATCAAGTCAGGTCTTCCGCCCAATTCACCAGCACCCGATTACTCGCGAACTCTCTCTATTCCCTTTTCCATCGTTGTCGTCTCCTCTAAGCGTTGCTCGCCTCCGCCTGCAGATGAGGGTGCTCGACCGGTGCTCAGGCCCGCCTGCCCCAGTGCTGCCGCCCTCTCCCACCTACGGCCTGCCTCAGCACCTGCCCTTGCGCTGCCGCACTCTCCGGCACGCTGCTTGTCGTGATTGCTGCCAGCCGTCTCTAGTCTGTGTAGTGTGAAAGGGCACTTTGAAGCTCCATATGTTAGTTTCATATTTGGCTAATCGAATCTTCTGATTTATACCGACTGCTCTTATATGTTGTGCAGTCATGACTTTTTTTCTCAAAAAATGGCGTACAATTTGAACAAATAATAGTATTCAAATATCAGCTCAAATATTTGAAATACAGATACAGCATTTCACACTGTTGCAGATTTGGAAAGCAGTCAAAACACTAAGATGTCTGATGACATTCTCTTGCAGATGCTATCTAAGATGGACGATGCGGTAAATCTACCATCATACATTCAAAACACATTATTTAGCTCTTTGTTTACGTAGTACATATATTTGTTCATTGTCACTAATACTTGTCATTTCAAATGACTTCTGAACTGAAAGAGATAGAGATGGAAAATAGTGACACTACTGCAGAACATATTATTAGCTACGGGTATTGAACCACTACTGATTATTCGGTACTGATACTTAATATTGGAATTGCCATAGAAACTCACAATCACTACTGGTTCGTGGATCCAACCGGTACTGAAGCTTTTTAACAATTTTTTTTCGCAACCAGAGGAACCCGACCATTCACAAGTCACGCGATTTTCGCGCATGTGTTATTCCAGTACTTGAACTCATGACCTTAAAAGCTTCTCGCGTGTGACCCATCTAATCATTTCACCTCTACTTCGTTCTTGAGTATAATAACAAAATCAATCATTTTGATCTCTTCTGATCAAACGTTTGAACGGCTATTTGGACATCTAAATGACATTAAATGAAAAAATTATCAACTACAAAATTGTAGATCTAGTTAAGTTCTACAACTTTTTCATATTTCATATAAAGCTTGTCTCATTCTACTCCGTATGAAAAAGTTTATGTCTAATCTATGCAGTTTTTACATGTTTATTTGTGCATTTATATTGCTTTAAATAAAAAGTGATCAACTATAAAGTTGTAGATCTCATCGAGAGCTATAATTTTTATATAAAGTTTGTTGTCATTGAACTTCGTATGAAAAATTTATGTATTTTTTATAGTGAATTTTTTGTTTATATTTTATTTCCAAATAAACTAGAGTTGGAAATATTTTTATAAATTAGTATGTCACATGAGAAGAATATTAGTGATTTTTTTATTTTTGGAATTTATTTGTGATATTAAAATTTGCTAGAAGTTAGCAAAGTATGCTTTTTAAAGAATTTTAGTTAAATATTGGTTTAGATTTTTTAACCAGACCAGTTAAAATGAGTTTCTAGCGAGTTCTAGTTTACTTATAAAAACTTATAAAATTTTTGGATCAACTATCAGATAAAATCGAGCATGTACACATAAACATGACCACCCAGGTTATTGCTCGTGATGGTGGTAGTGGTTGTGCTCGCTCATGGTCGTGGCAGTGGTACTTGACGTGGGGCATCTAAACAATCTTAAATAAAAAATTTTAACTACAAAGTTATAGATCTTGTCGAGAGCTATAATTTTTATATAAAATTTGTTATCATCGGATTTTGTATGAAAAAGTTATAATTTTTAAGATAAAAGTATAATTCTTCATATGCCATTGGCTAAAGTTTAAATCTTTAATATGTCATTAGGCCCCACACGCCAGTGACTAAAGTCACCCCACGTGTCATAGACACACGATGACATATTAGGGATTTGTGGGTTTTACCAGTGGTATATAAGGAATTGCCATTGAGATAAAGTGTCATAAATTATCACTGCTGAGTCCGGAGCTGCTCGCCATCAATCAAAATTCTAGGTCTAGACAGACTATCGGTGGTAGTTTATAGCAAGAATTAGAACTTATACCGACTATCAGTTCCGGTTCTTAGCGGCTCTGTTATAGTTTGAGCATGGAAGGTTAAGAACCGATAATAATATATTTTTACTGTCGGTTCTTGCACAACCGACAATAATAAACTACTATCTGTGATCAGTTCTAGTGTAATGTGAGATCCAACACCTATATGGACAGCTGCGATGCAGGAAACTCACTTACGGTGGTTGACTACGTCAATGTAACTTACAGCTTCTACAGAAGAACTGAGGTAGAATTTTGAGACCTAACCCAAAGTTATTTGTAATTACCATGTAGCGCGAATGAATGATCATTTGTTATATATGCAAATTATGATAGCATCTGGCATTATATATGGGGTTTCTGTTATATTTTTATTGGAAATTTCACTGTTGGGCTGTGTACTTGAGAGCTGATTGGGCCGGCCTGTTTCTCATCGGGTGTTTTGGCCCGAGCCCTGTCGTCGGTGTGAAAAGGAGTCGCTCAGCTCTAGGGTATTCAGCTGGGGTTTCTCCGGTGGATAAGGATGAGGCTGGCCAGGGATTGCGGCGGCGGCGGAACTACCCTGCCCGGTTCCCTTGGGTATGCGGTTTTGGGGCGGATTCGTCGGCCAGGTGACGCGGCGTGAGCCTCCCCTTCTTATGTGCCTCCTCCTTCTCTCTGGAACTTGGTTTTTCAGTGTGTGATTTCCTCACTCCTCACTGATTCTTTTCCGGTCTGCTCTGAGCTGATTAAACCCTAATCTGTTGGGTGCCCGATCTGATTTTGTGGGGGCCGGGAAGAGAAATCTGTTGGTGGCCGGAGCTGCACGGCTGCAGTTCAACCGCGCTTGCAGTGGCAGCGTGGAGAGGCTTTGTATCTCCGATCTCCTTCTCTCCGTCGGCAACGGCGGGTGCTAGGTTTTCTGGGATAGCGGCTATTGAGTCGTGCCTAGCCTCACTTCCTTTCGACTTTGATCGAAATTTTGCTGTGAGTAATCTTTCTCCTATCCCTCTTTCTATTCTTGCTCTGTGATGATTGTGGTTATCTGATATTGGGCTATTTGTCAAGAATAATAGCAATAGAATTGTGGTTATATGGATGAATGAGCTGTTGTAACGCAATCGAATAATGGGCTGGTGATGGTTCTCTGAGGTCTGTTATTGTCCATCCTAGAGATGGCAATGATCTTGCAGGCTGCTGAGGGTAGTCTAAATTTTGTTATTCTCTGTTCAGAGATGGTATATCATAGTCTTTACTGGGTAAATGTAATGATTGCAATCTTTGGTAGATTTCTCTACCTGTACACCTGTGCTAAGTCTGATACTGCACATTTCAGTCTTTGTGAGGCCTTCTGTACTGTTGCAGCTCATTGTCCAGTGATTTACTTTGATACAATGTCCAAATTCTTTATGCTAGTTGAGGTCTTAACAATAGCCCAATCAATGATGAACTTTGTAGAACAATTTGGGAGCAAGACTCTTGAGTCTTGGAGCCAATTGTCATGTAATAATCTGAGAGCAAAATTTTATCATCCTTTATTCTGTTGTCAGTCTATTGGGATAGTTGCTCAATTGCTCTGCTATGCAAATCAGCTAATTAAGGTACACATGTTGAGCATTGTAGTTGCTGTCTTTTTTCAATTATGCAATTACTTTACTCTGTGTACAGATAGCTCAGATCCCTGTTTTTTTAATTGTCTCTATGGAATAATTTTCATGCTCTATTTACCGCATATATTTCAACAGTTTCATGGTTATTGAGTAAGCATTACCATTTTCCTTAACATAGAACACAAAATCACCTTCATTTTTTTTTTTGAAAATACTGTAATAATCGCCCCTTAACATAGAACACAAAATCACTTCAATTTTTTTGTTGAAAATACTGTAATTGTCGCTGAAGGGAGCTGCTTTCAAAAGACATTTTTCAGGTTTAATTCTCATCTCCTAGAAAATTTGCATCTCTTTCATCCCCTAGCGGACAGGGAAGCATCACTTTCATTGTTTATGGGTCTTGATTTCTTTGGAAAGCTGTAGTACCTAATGAAGAAACAGTAAGGTCAATAACTCCATCCCAAATGTTGAATAATTAGGTCTTATAAAAAATATCTGTACTGGCAATCTTTGCTTCCATTGATATTCAACAGTTAAGATTAACATCACTTGAAAAAAAAAAAGGCCGTCAATGATATGTTTGTCATATTTTCGGATGTTTGGCTACACAATCATGAGGTATTTCTATTTTACATTAGTTTTTGATTTTATATTACTGTTATTATTGAGTTCTACTCTCAGGATGTTCATAATTGAATAATTTATTCTCTATTTTCCATAGGTCAATTCCTAAGCTTGGTGTCTGGCGCTTGCTTCAAAATTCTCGAGAGTTTGTTCCTGAATTTTTGCCACCGTATAACATTAGGCATCTCACTCTACGAAATATTGGAATTGAAGCATTGGAAGTCTTAAATCTAACACTGTGCAAATAGAGCTAGAAAAAGTATCTTGTTTTTCTATCATTCTCTTAGCTAGGTTATCTCATAACTACCAACTTTTTTTCATCTGTGTGTTTGGATTTTGTTTTTAGATTGAGAATAATTTTAGCCTTAATAACAGGCCACACCGCTCGCTATCTTCTAGTGTTTTCTAAAGCTTCACACGTGCTGACAAGGGTCAGTATATGGCTTTATCCTTGCTAACCTACCTCTCCTGGTTAACGAAGACTACCAATAGTATATCGCTAACAGATAAACATGACAGCCTATATATGTTAGTACTGTACTACACACTTGGTGTACCTATAGCAGCCTCTGCTGTCACTCTACCTATAGGCATGTCACGCACGTTGTATCCCACCTAACACGTCGCTTGCCTTGCCTTGCCTGGATAAAACTCGCATTTGAAGTTGAGACTTCAGACTCCATGCTCCACGGACGGACGATCCTCTACCGGCAGACGCAACGCCCACGTACGGAGCACGGTAGCACCGTATAGGCAGGGCATTCTGTATCGCCGCCACCGTTGATTGGGCTGCGCGCGGCGCCGAGCGAGTCGTCGGTTCGTTCCCCTGGACTTTTTCCATAGAGGCGGGCAGGCTGGTCACGCAGGAGGCAGCACGGCTCGGTTCGGTGGTGCACGGCTCCACGGCGTCGGCGTCGGCTTCCGCGCGAGGGCGGACGCAAGCGAGAACGCTGCGCACGCGAGGGGAGGGGAGGGGGTGCGGGGTGCGCAAGCGGCACGTCCCCGTCTCTGCCCCAGCGGCTGCGTGGCCGCCCGGCCGTTCCGCCCCCATCGCCCCCACGTGTTCCTCGCGCGCCTCCTCCTCCTCCCGCCTGCCGCGCGCAAGTACATGCGCAAGTACAACTAATTTAGCGATTAGATCGGGGCGGGCGAGAGAGGGGCCGGCGGCCTAACCACCTGCCTGCTGCCTGCCTGCCGTGCCTTGGTTGATTATCGTTGGGCGCTGGCCAGTCACGACACTGGTGGCCAGTGAGCAGTGGGCAGCGCCCAGTGGCAGCAGCTGCAGCAGCCGTGCTTGCCGGTCGGTTGCACTGGTTGCGCGCGTAGCGACGTGTCGTCGCGTGGGTTCGCGCAGGTCACGGCACCGGGACGCGCGGTGGCGGATGATGCCCCACGACGCTGCGGGTGCAAATCTGAACGGGAATCTCGCGGTGGTTGCGCGGTTGGCTCGTGGCTGGTGACCCTGGTTATTGATAAAGCGCCTGCCTACCCGGCTACCTATAAACAGGATTAGTAGTAGCATGAAGGCTTTGGTTGGTTGAAAGGTTCCAGGCTACCAATTGCTCTCAACGGCGTGTACAGTGGTTTAGACCACCATTGTCTATAAATCACATCCATGTCATTTATAGACAATTTTAAAAATAACTCTTTTTTGCGAATGATTAAAAATAACTCTTCCAGTGATTTGTTTATACAAGTTATCTAGAAGGCTCATATGCAATGCTATAAACAACAATAACCGCCTATACAATAGTTTAGACAACAGTAAGCTGCCTAATAGATCGTCTGTTAATTAATAAACAATGTTTCTCTCTCTCCTCTCTCATCCACGTCACTGAAAATCTCATATGACATCTTTTATAGATAGTTGATATCACACCATTGTACACGCGCTAGAGAGTGGCTATAACTAATCTTTTTCTTGTTCTATTTTGAGAGTATGTTTCTTTTTTTTTCCAGTGAAAAACATGCAGAACCAGTCAAACAACATTGTGAAGGTATGGCGTGGAAGAGCCTTTTTAAGTGTACATGCAGGATGCACACATCACACCCCACTCACACCCTACATACTCACACATGCTGGGAATAGATTAGATAGCTTTAAACTCTCGGTGCGTGAGAAACAGTGAGCGACTGGGGCTGAACGCAGGCGGGCTGACATGCCAGCGATCGATCTCTAGCGTGGAAGAGCTGGAAAGCAAACGGCACTCTCACCAAATCTAGCCCACTATATTCTCTTCTTCGGCGTTCGGCCCAACAAGCCTGGCCTGATTGGCAAGACACCGATTATACATAATGAAATAAAAATTATCCCAAGCTCGCGATGTACGTCAACACCTAAACATGGATGAACGGAACTTAGTTACAATTTCTGCTACTGAACCGCCACTCATGTCTTGTGAAGATATCTATCACAATAGTCTCCAACATACGGTATCTCACTTTTATACGATGTCACCCCTCATCCAGCAATAAAGACCAGAAGCGGATTCAATGTGTTCCTATGAAAATTACCTGCATAGAAGATTTAACTTCTGCATTGTCAAAAATAACATCGTGAATTAGACAAATTGCGTAACAAAGATCGCTTGTCCTAACCAGAATTTGGTACTTAAGTTTTGGTTCGCCCCATTAAACCAATCTTCAAACGTGTTACAAACACTACTTGGCGGGTGAACCTGTACCGTGGGCCATATAAATTTAGCAAAGCTGTGATAAAAAAAAAGGTGTTGTACCCATTCATGGTGCAGTGAGTTGCTTTAAGCTACAGAGTGTTACTAGCTAGCTGAACTGTCGGTGCCCTAACTGGTAAGGTCTAATAAGTACCCTAAGTAGTTGTTTGAGTTTGATCATTTTTGGGAGAGTTTGGATTGGGATAATTTTCTTGCAAAGTTTTAGTAACTTCCAAATGAAATAGCCTCACCCAAACAGGGCATTAACCTCTAATTTCTGGGTCGATGCCAGTAGTTATTGGGTCATGCACTGATGCTAATGAAAAATGAAGGAGCAAAAAAAAAAAGACAGCTACACAATTTCCAGCTTTGCATTTTGCAAGACTGTCAGCATTTCATACGTGCTTCCAACCCACCGGTCCAAAGCTATGCTATTGTCCCTGCAAGTCAAACGAATTTAGCCAACCGAGTGTCTAGGAGAACACTTGCCCAAATTTTCAGAAGGGAAAAAATGGCCAAAAAAAGCACAGCTCACTTGTGTGTGCTTATGAAATTCAAGCACTTCTTTGTCGCACAAATTTATTTTGCACCAATGGTATAACGCCATGACGGAATGACGCGTTATGATCTTTTTTTTGGTCGGTTTTGATCTACTTATTTTATGAGGTAGATTCGGGCCACTTGATCACAGAGTTAGCACTGCATATATCTTCAAATTGTTGCCCCTTGGTGATGCGTTCTTTTTTTTTGTTTGGACTTCACTTAATACCTTACAGAGACTTCAAGGGACAATTCGCGGCGGCCGAGCCAGTAGGGTTCTGGCGGCCAATCCAGGGTTCTGCATATGCGGTGTAGTACATATGACTGATTCTGCGTGGATACATATACTACATATTGAGCTGGACTTGCCATTCCAAGATGGTCCAAAAACTAATGGAGGCAGCTCGAGATCATGTCGAGCACACCTTCAGTGGAGTCCTCCAACTGTTGGGCGTGTTGTTTCGGATCACACACTGTCTCTGTCTCCATTAGTGTCACAAGCTCTGCATGCACGCTCGTGTAAATGAGGCGTCGCATATCACCATGCAGCTGTTCGATCTCCATTTCATTTTCAGTTTGACTGAGAAGGCGATTACTTGCCTCCACGACCTCCCCTTCTTGATTATTCCGACAACTTTCATCTGCAAGTGCAATTCGTTTCTCCTTTTCTTTTCTACGGTCAAAGCGATGTTCTTCAGAGTTCAGGCTCGTCTCTCTAATCATAATTCATTCCCCAATCAGAACCATTCCGCGTATCTTGAGTTCTTGACCACCATTTCTCATTTTCAAAGCACATTTATAAGTGGTTTTATTTTCTGAAACTTGTTCAGATTTTTCTAAGCAGGCACTCTCCCCGAGTTGCACCTAGCCACCTGAGCTGTATCAGAAACTGTTAAAGTTTATGACAACGGCCATACAAATACTCATTGGAGCCTAATGGCATCCACCAATCTGAATTCTGCATTCTGATAACAGCTCAAGAACAAAGCTCCATTGCCCCTTGTGCTTGCATTGCACACTCCGATCATCGCACCATGTCACAAGCCGAACTGCTGCACTGGTGCTCGGCGCACCATGCGGCGCCGGCGACGGACGAGGAGTCGGAGATCGTGGCGCAGTTCCTCGCGGCGCCGTACCCGTACCAGGACGACGACGATGAACAGGACCAGAAGCATCTGGGGGACATCAGAGCCAGCTCCACGTACTGGCCCGACCAAGTCACTGACCCCAGCGCCGGCGCCGGCTACTGGCCTTCCAGTGGGGAAAGCAGCAGCATCAACAGAAACAGCGGCGGCGGGGGAGGATACTTCGATGTCGACGATGGCTGCTACTACTACCTCGGCGAGCCCGACGTGTCGCTCGGGATCAACACGTTGACGCTGCCATGCACGTCCATCGACCTCAACCTCCTCGGGGACGGGGAGGAGGAGAGGAGCGCGTGCGTCCATCCGCTCCTTCCCAACCCTTCGCCCGCTGATCACATTCGCACTGGTCACCTCAGAGGCGGCAATGAGGGCGCCACAGCTCGCGCCTCGGCGTCGCAGCCGCAGCCCAAGCGGAAGGTTCAGGCCGGCCGGGACGGTGGAGATCTTGGACTGTACAAGAAGAAAGCTCGCGCTTCAAATAAGGTACGCAATTACGCAAACCTTTTTCTAGAAGTTGGTGATCACGGAGAGTTGGAACTTGCAAGCTGCAATCTTTAATATTGTTGTGACTTGGTGAAACTAATTTTGCTGTGGTTGTGTACGTACTCCTTAGAAGCAGGAAACGAAGGCCGCATCCAAGGCTGCGCAGAAGTGTAGTAAGGGTGATGTGCAAAGCAGCAGCAGCTGCTCGGGCAATGAGTCCAGCTGCTCCGAGGTGAACCGCCGCTCGGAGGCTCACGTCGGCGGCGGCAACGCGAAGACTCGGGCGGGCAAGGGATCTGCGACCGATCCCCAGAGCCTCTATGCAAGGGTGAGCTCAACGCGCAGCCGGGCAGGTTACTCACTGCACTCGTTCTTATCAACTCACAAGTATTGATTCGGAGTTTGGTTCTTTGCAATGCAGAGAAGAAGGGAAAGGATCAATGAGAGGCTCAAGATTCTGCAGAAGCTGGTGCCTAACGGAACCAAAGTAAGCGATCATCTCGTGCTCATTTGTGCGATGTCAAATTGCCATTGCCAGTGCGAATATTTGCTTACTGTCCTGAAACATTTTTGCAGGTTGATATCAGCACCATGCTTGAGGAGGCAGTTCACTACGTAAGGTTTCTGCAGCAGCAGATCAAGGTAATCAAACAGACACGCTTCTTCTCTAGCCAGGAGCCTTGTGTTCGTTATCTGTGTCTGATCAGGTAACTTTGTCATGAGCAGATGCTGAGTTCTGACGAGATGTGGATGTACGCGCCGATCGCTTACAATGGCATGAGCTTAGGAATCGACTTGAAGATCTCCCCTCCTCAGTGATCGACCTGAGTCGCTTGCTTTCCATCTGAAGAGTCAAAAAATGGATGAATTAAGAGAGATGTTTTACTGACGGTTTCCTCACTGACGAAATTACTGTTAATTTTTACCTGTAGTTCTGCCTATAGGTTTCCCGCTGTCTTGCAACGGGGTCATCGTCGTTTGCAAGAAGTAATATTTAGGTCATTTTCCTGGAGCTACTTGCTCTTTTCGGCTCCTCTTTATTCACTGAGTCTGTATGAGTTACAGCCGTACATGGGAACACATTTGAGACATATGCCAGATTTTGTACTGATACCCTGTCAGGTACACCATTGTTGTAAAATTTATACATATTTTTTTCTCGCCTGGTTGGCGTTGCAGTTGAAAAATGGAAGAGAGGAATAATACAAAATAACACATGTTGCAAGACCTGTAATACAATTTATATCACATTCTTCGCAGCATAATGAAGCGTTTTGGCTAGTTGTTCTGTTGCTGTATACCTTAAAAAAACATTACTACATTGCAGCACGATAGATTGTTGATTTTTTTTTTATATCAGTGATGATTACTGATTAGAGTTATCTTTGATGCCAGAGTACAGATCTCAACATCGATGCTGAAATGCCACTCCTCGCCCACTACTCACCTCATCTCTCTTCAAATAAAACTTGCCTATAACTTTCAAAGAAATAAATCATAGAAAATCAAAGGCGCCAGCACACTGAACTAATTACGATCAATGCACAAATGTTGTAGCCATCGTTCACGAGAGGCAATTAAAGATTTCGCATTCAGATCACGGCTATTGGATGAGGATTACCTCTCCGATATGATATTTCTCAGAGAAGGTTTCAGCAAGAAAATCACTTAAATGGACCCTGTGAAAACGACCAGATGGTCAGTATAGCGCGATGACAAAGAAATTCAAATGATACAGGGCATCCCAATCTGCACATGTTTCTCCTTTTGCCAATTGACATGCATTATTACTTGGGCCCACAAAATCATCAAGAATGGTTACAAATATGATCATGATCATTACACAACATCACATCAACAACATATCATATGCTACAACAACCCCCCCCCCCCCCCCACCTAATGTCCTATGTGTCTGCACAATTAGGACCATTAGTTTTACCTACAGCTAAACCCTAATAAACATGTTACATGGGAAATGGAATCATTTCCCCAGAAAATAAACATTAGACTCATGTCACAAGGCTCCCTCATTCAGCAACAATCCGCTGTGATCATACCGTGGTAGTGTCCTTTACATGCCTCAGGACTGTGCATTCTTATGCTGCTTTTGGCCCAGATGTGTGTGCACATAGATGTGCTTCAATGCGAAAACAAGTTTATTGCTTCCTTCCCGTTAGACCTTGGCAGTGGACTAGGCTGAGGATATGCAATTGAAAAATGCATACCGTTCGGTGTATGGGCTGCAGAGCCCGAACTGGAGGCAGAACTCAAAGGTGGAGGTGACAGGCTATTGATTCCCAAGTTGGGTAGGGGTGTCAAACGATAAGCCAATGACCCAGAAGATCGAGCACTGCTTGTTTCACTAGCAGAATAAAGAATGACAGGGTTAACACTTGACAGTCTCAAATAATGCAAACATTTCATCAGCAGATTCAACATAAACTTGAGCAGCAAAAGGTAATAGAAGTACTCACCCATTTGCATGTTTCCCTCTCATACATGAATCACTCTTCCAGGGTATTTTATCTCTTGCGATGTTGTACCCAATATCCTGCCATCAACCAGCTAAAATTAGACACATATATTAAATTTGAAACTTTGGATACTGTGTGTGCGCACGAACATGTGAGCAAGAGAACAGAGAAGACTTACTGGGGATTTTATTCCTGCAAAAGAATGTATTGAGCCATGCTGGTTGTAGTGATTTGAATTTTGGATGAATTGGTGTTCAAGCAACTTGCTTGCTGTTAGTCTCTCTGCAGGGTTTCTCTTGAAGCAGCATCTTAGAAAATTCTTCCCTTCAGGGGACAGATTATCCGGAATTGGTGGGTCCGTGCGCAACACCTTAAACATTGCAGCTGGCTGTAGCTCCACAAAATGCAGAGTTCATGATTAAGAATTCAAAGACACTAAGTCATTTTTTGGGCCGCTAATGACAAACCACACTCCATAAATGGAATCATTTAATTATCACCTCATACGGCTATATTAGGCAGACGATATCATATGCAACATATTGAAATACATTCTTTTGTTCCATATTCAAAACTTTGATTAGCCCAAGGTGCTACGTAAGACAAATTATCACCATTCATTAGATGAACCCAAGGTAAAGAAAGGTGAGCTACTCTGATGGTACACATCTAACTCAAAAAACACTGGGAGGCCTTCACAATAACTTACCCCTTCAAGACCGCTCCAAGGAGGCTTTCCTGTAAACATCTCAATGATTGTGCAACCAAGGCTCCAAATATCAACAGCAAGATCATAGCCTACACTTTTATCAAGTGTGGCCCGAACAACCTGCAATGTAAAATGTGCTAGTATGACTGCGCCATTACAGATGCTTACACCTCTATTTGGATATAAGTAAATAAAAGAAGATTTTGTAGATACAAATCATTAATTTGCTGAACCAAACTTTCTTGAGCATGCTTAATGCTATGATTTCATAACCACCAGCAAGGTAGAAAACTAATACAATTACAAGAGGTCATCACGGTATCTAATCTTGGTGAAAAATAAAGGGGACAAGTATCCACTCCACATAGTCACATGGACTAAATACATCCACATTATTTTACCCTACCTTAGGAAGATTGAATGGCGATTTTTGAGAAAAATAACTCTACGGCTTTTAGAAAATAAATAGCAGGAAGATACAAGCTTCATTAAGTACAGGAATCCCCTTCACACTGGGAACAGTGTTTAGTGTTTACTTGTTTATTTTCTAGATGATGCCTCAAAACTCCAAGAAATTCATTGGAGCATCTATTTCCCAACACTCCAGAACATTGTTATCAGCACAAATTAAAGGTTCTCATTCATACAGGAAACTTAAGTCCTGCTGGGCCCACATCCTGTTCCAGTCTCTACTATGGAAAACCAGAGCCATGAAACTACAGCAGAAAATGAGATGATCAAGCCTTAAACTTGATGCTGCAAGAGTATTTGGATGGCAGTTACAGCTTCGCTGCTTAGAAATCATGATAAACATTTAGATCAATTTAATATTTGAATCTCAGCATGTAAAATATATGTGAAACCTTAAGGAATCATTGAAGACCACAAGAGAGCATAATGTGACTTCTTTTGTATACAAAAGTGGATCCAACTCCAAATAGCTCTAAAGAATCCTGAGGATGAAGGTTATCCTGGCCCTGTTTTGCCCAGCCCCAGCTCCAACCTTGAAAGATGGAGGAGCAGGAGCCTGGCCAAGAACTGCCTTTCACAGATTTATAGAATGAAATAGAATGACCCATACTCTTATCATAAGAATAAGCTTTGAATAATTTAGTTTCCCTCTTCTAAAACCACAACGCGGTGAAGTTAAGGCATAGTATCAAAAGGAAGGCACAAGGCACTTTACTTTGGATGCCAAAAAAAAAGGGAAAACACTGGATCCCTACTAGATTAACAAATGCATTTTTTTTACTATACTTGGTATTATGAATAATGTATACAGATAAGATTAAGCATTTGCAGCACATGAGCAAAATCAGCCTCATCGCAACCAGGACAGAAAAGGAAATGGTGAAATTAATATGAAGAATAACCAGGTCGCACCTCAGGAGCCATCCAGTATGGTGTTCCCTTCAATGACAGATTAGGAGCTGCAGTACTCAACTGAAAAGGAAAGAAAAATGTGCTAAGAAAATAAACCACAAAGATAACGATGATGATAACCTACAATATATAAGTCCACAGGACAAAATAAACTATACATTGATCAGAAGTTGCCCCTGGAAAGTAATGCATTAAAAATAAACAAAGAGAATATAATTGCAAATGATATAGATGGCACATCAAACGGATCTCTATGAAAAAAAGAAAGCAAACAGAAACACAAGAAAAATTTCTGAAAAAAGGAGGTTAAATATTTTACCAAGCACATTACTTTATAAACCATTCATAATACTATTATTTATACAAACTATAAATCATCTCTTTGGACTACAATTAAGTAAAATTCAGAATGCATCATTGTTGAAATACATGTTAGATTTTGAATTATGTATTGTAGGTGGAATCAGCTAGTAACTTATATTCCACAAATCAATTAAATAGTGCAATCATATTGGACCGTCTCCAATTCGATCCAAGATCCCAATCCTAAGCAGCTATATCAAATATTGATGCTCAACAATTTGTGGCGCATGTAGAGCAATCATTCAGTTCTCAATTTATCATAACACCATTTACAATTAGAGAGGCAAGCAATTGCTTGGATAAGTTTTAAATCATTCTCAAAGTTGCCATGACATGGATGGACATGCTATTATTGTCTTGAATGTAATAATAATAAGCTTAATGGCAGGTTTCCAACAAACCAAATCCAGGGGCACTACTACTGGATAATTGTGTGTAATAGTGATAGGCATCATAGAAAGCTATAGGTCAATTAGAACTCACATGCTTAGCCATTCCAAAGTCAGCCAATTTGACTACACCATTGATATCAACTAACAAATTTGCCCCTTTGATATCCCTGAAAGAGAACAAATACATTTACATACATGTGTACATTTTCAGCATCATGCAATAACCTCAAAAATGAAAACATTAGCAAAGGTAGGGTCCGAAAGAAGACAGGGTGTTGCGAAGTGCAAAACAAAAGGGTACTTGCTAATAGACAAAGCTGAGAAGATCTAAACCAGCCTCCAGAAGGATCAAGATAGAGCTCTTAGATTAAGAAAACACAATAAAGTGAACAAACATTGAAACCAGAAGGACATAAGGACAAGATGGAAATGATAAAAAATAATCGAAAAGAGCTATGAAACTGTTAGGTTCAAAAATTAAGCAAATAGCAATGTTAAGCTATTATTAGTTCAAAATTTTGAAAACAAGGAAATAGAAAGGTTACCTATGCATAATCTTTTGGCTATGTAAGAAAGCAAGACCCTTGAGAATATGGCGCGTGAAGTTACGGATGACTGATTCTGTCAGTGATCCACAATGTTGATGGACATACTTATGAATTGAACCAGGATGAACATATTCCAGGTATATGTAGAACCTATCTTCAATCTGCAAGGGATCCTCCAAATAACCATTAGATAGCACCGATAACTGGCACAGTAAATACCCTTAACATAAGGAGAACTTACAGTTTCACTGCCGTAATACTGCACTATGTTTTCATGCTTAAATTGACTAAGAAATTTTATTTCCTGAAACAAATATGAGAACCAGTCAACACGAGCAAGTGCAGGACTTGCATAATCATTAAATAGAAGAAGATAATACTGGACCACAATTGCATTAACATTATCCAATCAGATTACTGAAAAATAAGATATTCTACAGTATGCTCAGAAATTGGGCTCTCACATGAGAAGCATATAGTATTGTGGGTACACAGGCAGTACAAAAGGAATGCACATCAAATAAGCACCAGCAAAAATATGTAACTAAGAACGCACGAAGAGATGAAAGAAATTTGATACGAAACAATCAAATACAACAAGAATGTACCGATTACCATTAGTGCAGAGTAAACAGTAATAAAATAAGGAAGACCAAACCTGTTCCAATTGCTTCAAAGACTCAGCAGATTTAGAATCATCTGGAATTATATTGACCTCTTTCATGGCACAAAGAGCTCCGGTGTGCCTATATGTGGATTAAAGGGAATAATGTTCAGAATTTAAAATGAAGTAATGATCGTAATGCTCTATAAAGTACATTGCCATACCTATTTGTGGCCTCATATACGCATCCAAATGTGCCACTGCCAAGGAGTTTTCCTTTTTGCCATTGACCAGCCACTGACGGCATCTCAACTTTCGGAACTAACTGGTGGCTTACATTTGTCTGATTTGGGCTTACAGAAGCAGGAGGGAGAGGTAATGGGTGAAAATCGGCACTCCCATTGCCTTCAGGACGACAAACATGGTTCTCCACGAACAACTTTGAATGCATCGGCGATGGAGGTGCACTTGGATTTCTTGATCTTAGAACCGGACTTCTCATTGGACTAGAGCGAGGAGAATGCTCCTGACCACCTGCAAACTTTTCAGGGGAGGCACAAGGAGGTGAAGATCCCAACAGATCAGAAGACCAGACTGACCGCGCTGACCATACATTGGTATCTCGGATAGAGATTGCAGCAGCTGAGAAGTCTACATTACTCAATCTTCGAGGACTTTGTGCAAGGCTTGAAACCCCACTGCTTGGAGCACTTTTAGCAGGAATGTTCAATCTGAAGTTCAAAGTTTCAGCAGAGCTGTTATCCTGGAACTTCTCTTTAAAACCCTTTCTCCGTTGACCACAGGTAGTCCCATTTAACCGTAAATCATTGTGCTCATGAGTCTTTTGTACAGTTTGGGCCATCAATCTATTATCAGAGACATATGAACATCAGGATCTTCAGTGATGCAGAATTACAGTGTTCCCAGGGAACAACATGCTTGAGAAATGGAATTAATCTAAGCAATGAGTCATGCAAAGTTCACATATCCAAAGAGAAGAAACTAAAATATATAAATGCAGTACTGGACGTTTTCATTGTTTGCGGTACAATTTTTAACGACACTATTGGACTACACATTTTAACAGTAGTTTTGATTCAACAATTCCTAAACTTGTTGAATCTTTTAAGTTTACCTTAGAAGCTTCACAGGAGTCCACTTCAACCAAGTGAAACTACACTACAGCACAAACAACCTTAGTCACTCGTCAATTAAAACCCCATCCTAGCTAACTTTTTTCTATCATGTCAAGATCTAATAAATTCACTAGAAGTTTAGACAATCATCATGAGCAGATGTCATGGTTTCAATAACTAAAGCATCACACGTACAAGTCATCATCCTAATATCGTTAAATATCATGATTCATGATCTCCCAGTAAACCATGAGCTAGTAACACCCCTCCACTGCTGTGAAGTACTAAAGTTACTAAAATCACAACACAACTCATATGTATATGTGTGTCTGAAATCCCTGGTATCCATATTGTCAAAATCACTATACTGCTAAACTCTGTAGCACAGGATACCTTCCCTGGTCTCTAAACCCCTGGGCATTTCATGGTCCACCAACTAAAATATTCAATGTATATGTATCAGAGTCATGCAAAGTTCACATATTCAATGAAAAGCAACTAAAATATATGAGTAAATTTCAAAAAACTACAAGTTCTTTGGTATATGTATCAGAAAAATACACATTTAAGGGCGTGTATAAAAAATTACACATTTAAGGCCACAGGTAAAAAAAACTACAGGTTTTATAGTTTTCTGTCATCCCCTGCCACACTTGACAAGGATGGCCCACATGTCAGCCTAACACAACATAACAGAGCCGTAATATTTTGTTACACCAACATGTGGGACAGTCTTGTCAGATTTGGTTGGAGGTGATTCAAATTCTAAAACCTGTAGTTTTTTTTTTTTTTAAACATGAGGCCTTAAATGTGTAGTTTTTGATACATGCTCTTAAATATGTAGTTTTTATCTTTTTGATACACAGTCCAAAGAACTTGTAGTTTTTTTAAACTTACTCAATATATAAGTACAGTACTGGACGTTTTCATTGTTTGCAGTACAATTATTAACGACAGTCGACACTATGACTGAAATATTTCAACAGTAGTTTCGATTTCACGATTCCTGAACTTGTTGAATCTTTTAAGTTCAGCTTAGAAGCTGCACAGGGAGTCTACTTCAACCAAGTCGAATACTGGAATTACCAACAGCACTGAAACAACTTTCGTCACTCATCAATTAAAATCCCATGTTAGCTAACCTTTTTTTCTATCATGTCAAGATCTAATAAATCACTAGGAGCTTAGGGCTTGTTTGTTTGGGCTTCTGCTTTTGGCTTTTCTGATAAGCTGATTTTGGATTTTAGCTCTTAGCTTTTCCAAAATATTTTTAACTTCTCAACAAATTTTTAACTCTCAGTTAGCTTCTCAGCCTCTAGTTTATTTTCTCAGAAGTAGGCTTCTCCAGAAGTCACTTTTAAGCAATCCCGTCTGTTTGGGCTTATGGCTTCTGACAGCAGAAAAGCCAGAAGCAGAAGCCCAAACAAACAAGCTCTTAGACAATTGTCATGTGCAAATGCCATGGTCTCATGGGATGTTATATGTCCAAATCAATAACTAAAGCATCACACACACAAATCATCAAAACACAATACATACAAGGTCCAAAAGAAAAATAACTGTGGCATATCATCTTAATATTGTTTAATGTCATGACTCATGATCTCCCAGTATATCATGAGCTAGTAACACCCTGCCACTGCCGTGAAGTACTAAAATTGCAAAAATCACAGCATAACTCTTATGCATATGTATATCTGAAAGCCCTAATCCCTGATACCCATATCGTCAAAATCACTATACTCTATAGCACAGGATACCATCCCTGGTCTCTAAACCCCTGGGCACTTCATGGTCGACCAAAACTGTTCTCATTCTCACTGATGCAACAGCATGAGTATATAGTGTTATCCTTCTGCGATGTTCAGATTGCTAGTAATCACAAATTGACTTTGGAATCCTCAAGCTGTGAGGGTGACACCCTTGCGAACACTCTAATCTCTTCACGATTTACAACCGCACTAATTAACTTTGCACAATTTTAAGGAACTCCATTAGCGAGGTAAAACATACTAAAACGTAAAAAATGAATCACCTTGGCGTGAGCAACGGCGGCATCCTTTCGCCCCAAGTATCTAAAACTCCGGGCGCTTCCGCCGCCCGCACGTTCCAGTCCCCGTCGACCATCCTCGGCGTCGGCGACGGAAGCGGCCTCCCGGGCCCGCGGCACGGCGACTCCCCCTCGCCGGGCAGCGGCAGTGGGTGCGTCAGCAGCACGGGCGTCGACGACGACCTCGCCGGCGCCACCTCCATGTTACTCGGCGACCTAGAGATCGGCGTCGAGCTCGCCGTCGCGAGCGCAAACCCCGCCGACGCGTCCCTCGTCGCCGGAGCATCCAGCCCGAGCGCGGAGACCCCGACCTCGAGGTCGTCGACGACGTAGCGCATCCGCCGCGCCCTGATTAGCCGCGGCTCCCCGCCTGCATCGCGGCGGGGGTTGGAGCCGCCGCCGCCGATGATGCGGGAGGTGGAGGCGCGCGGGGGGGACGCGGGCGTGGAGGCGGAGGAGGAGGAGGAGCGGGAGGGGGAGGCGGAACGCTTCCACCAGCGCATCGGAGCTTATGGGGACAGCGAAACCCTAGTGATCATGTAGCAGTGGAAATGGCGTCGCGAGGGGTGGGGATCGGTGGGAGGGGAAACGACGACCTCCCACCGCCATTTGGGCTTTTTTAGTTTCTCACCTGCTATCGTATCGGAGGCCACGCGGCTTTGAGGAAAGAAGGAAGCCGAGCGAGTCAATGCCTCCGGTGCTGTACACGGATTTGTGAGGGTGTGTTTGATTTCTAGATCTTTATGCTACGAAGAATCTTGAAAAAAAAGGTTCGTTTAGTTACATTTAATCACTGTTACAGCTTGATTTGATGGTATAAATATATTATCTTATTTTGATTCAGAAGTGAAGTTTAATTCGAGTCTTACTCAACAGTATGATTTTTGCTAATGCAGACGGAATCATATGTATGTGTCACAAAATTATCTTCGTACAACTATCTAATCACAATTTTAATTTTGTCATCACTCATACGATATCAAATTTAATCAATTAAATGAAAACTCAACTCAGACTATTCAAACAGATACAACCAACTAAGTATTTTTCTTTTCAACAAATATAAGTCGTTTCCCCTTAACCTGTTTATACGATACAGCTTTATAAAATCTCGTCTACGAAACCAAACACACATTTCTATTTTGTTTCCTCTCTGTCCTTTTTTCCTTTTAATAGCACACGCATTGCAATTGACAAGCCTTAAAAGTAGGGCTGATAATGGATCGGATTCATGTGAAGTAAAATTATACCTAATCTAAAACCTGCCAACCCCAACCCAACATGAACCTAAATTGCCAAACGGGTAAAAACTAGAACCTAAACCCAAACCTATTTAGCGCCCGTTGGATTTTGAGTGTCTACCGACTCCTGTTTAGCAGTCAACAAATAAATCAAATCGGGCTTGAATTTTATTAGGATAACCTAGCAATTGTAAATATGGGGGAGGGGGTTCGGGAATTGACCTCGTCGATGACGGCGAGAGGAGGGGCTTGAACTTATCGGACCTGCGGGTTAGGAGCATGGGCTTAGCAGCGCCCGGAGGAACAACGACGTGATGAAAGGTTTGGCTCGTCGGATCCACTGGTCGGGAGCACGGACCCATTGTTGGTGATGTTAGGGGCAAAGGGCCGAGTGGGGAGGGTCAGGAGGGAGGCTAAGAGGGCCTGGGACGGCGGGGGGAGGAAGCGATGATTGTGAGCCCAAGAATGGGTATGCAGCTATGCGTCGTATGCAGCATGAGTGCGTGACCGTGTGGTGTGACCTTGAGTTGTTGGGTTGGGTGATGCGGTCATGAGGATGCGGTGGGCGCCTGGGTGATGTGACCTTGGGATGGGTTGGACCTATACATGAGAATGGATTTCGGGTGACCCATAGGTACCAGCGGGTGAAACTAAAAACCCGTGCCTGGCTCGACCCGTTTTTAAGTACCCGACCTACTAGATTTGTAAACAAAAATTTAGACCCAAACCCATCAGACACAAAAGCTATGAATATTTAAACCCACATGTCCATAGCCAGCCGTATTGAGAAGATATCTAAAGTTAGATTTGTTAGATTTGTTATGAAAATATTTATGGTAAAATTGCACGTGGGTTTGCAAACGTACCACTAAAAATCCCTGAATTACTATTTTAACATAGATAGTTTCATGAGTTTACACCATTTGCCATCGTACCATCGGATCATAAACCAACAGCTCAGATTAGTTTTGGGTCATCTCCATCATCTTCTCCATCACTTAAAACAAAGTCCACCGCAGTGCCCCACCTCCATGGCCATCCCCTTCCTCTCCTCCATGACCACACCACTGCCATCAATAGCTACCCAAACTCTCTCACGTGAACCTTGCATGACTGATTTGGTGCCCGCAGCTCAGATCCGATCAAGTTTAGGCCTACAATGCATGGATCTGGTGTGGCTTGAGCTCACGGCTAGCCGGAGCACGTGTCCACGGAGAAGAGGTCCATGTCAAGAGGTGACAACAAGCATCTAGGTGTTTTGCAATGCAGCCAATGAAGGAGAAGGACAAGTTGTTATCGTGGGTCACGGGTGTAGTAGCGGATGATGTGCTAGACGGAGAAGAAGGTAGCTCCCTCATCCCTGCCATCGCCATTCCCATCCCCATCGGCCACCATGCAACGCCGTTCTTGTTCTGGAGGTCGAGCTTGTGCTCCTACCACTAATTTTATCTTACAAGTGCTGCTACAATATAATTTATTCTTTCTTAATTTATGTTACATTAGTGAAGAATGCACTTATGGTTCACGTATTTTTATTCAGTAGATGTAGATCAATGAAAGAAGGTACATGCGATCCATTAAATAAGAACAATTTCAGTATTTTTACTTGGCAGCCAACATTGTTGTTCATATTACTGACTACCTTCTTTCTCTGTTATGTGCAAAAGTGTGAGCATTAGATGATTGAACTGTTGTGACAGTTGCATTACCCATCCAGTGTCTAGGCTTTGTAGAAAGTTTATGCTGAGTTGTTGTTTTCGCATAAGCAATTAGGCAAAACATTGAATTTATTTTTCCCCACTTTGTGCAAAATTTTATGCTGCCAATCAGATTATGTTGTATTGGATTGATCTATCACATTTTAACGTATATACTATAAAAAATTGTGGTTTCAAGAATATGCAGGCGTTGGAGACTTGGATTAGGGGACAAGTTCAATTCCAACAAGTTGATTAGTACTAGCGTAAGAGTTGAAGTTGACAAATACAAATCATGCATTGAATCATATATGTATCTTGCCTGAATAGTGACATTTCTTGATTACGTCATGCTTATGTTGATACAAACGGTAATATGCTGCTACCTATTTTGTGCCTTTCATTTCGTCCATGGGATGATGAGATTATTTTGGACCTTTCAAGCAATCGAGTTCTTCTATTTTTGTGACACAGTTTTTACCATCATGCAATATTATTGTGTTGCACTACGTGAAAAAAGCTCAAAAGTGACGAGTTATAATCATAATAGGTGACAGATACCGTATCTGTTACCTAAACGTATCACTAATAACTATTTATATTGGTGACGGGTAAAAACTTGACATGTCACTTATTAAGGTTATAAGTGACAGGTCACAGTTTATGACCTGTTACTTATGGTTGATATTTTCCCCATTTTTTGACATGAAAAAATCAAAACAAATATTTTTTTCACCGAAACATCCTAACGCAAGGCTATCACCACTCGCCAGGTGATTTTTCACACTGTTTTTATAATTTGCGTTCCGACGGAATCGAACCCGCGACCTAGTCTCTCGCGCGTAGCGCCCTTACCACCTCACCCTCGTGTGCGTTTTGAAGGAAGCTGTAGATGTTATCATTTTAATTTTTTTTGTCAAAGGTCATTGGTGATGGGTCACTATTACGACCCGTCACCGATGACTGATTTTCATTTTGACAAATAAAATGTATGACCCAACATTTTTTCAGTAAAATGGGCATAATTTTTGCATACGAACACTAATTTCGGTGTTTTTGATTCTACGAACATTTACAGGAAAAGTTACATCCATTTATCACTGACTTTGTCTGGTTCAGCGAATTTTTGGAGGTCAAAAATGGTCTGGAAGATTAAGTTCTGCCACTGGAAGTTTCTGCACCGTTTTTGAAACGCACATTTGTGCCCATAGTCGCCACTCTTTACATCAAACTTGAGCAGAAATGTACAATAGTTTCTATTCTAGTGTTGTTGAAATGAGAAAAAAAATGAGAAAAATAAAATAAAATAAAAAATTAACATCATTAGTGACAGATCAAATTATGACGGGTCTAGAAGATGAGTTATCATTAAGTAATGGGTAAAATTTTCACCCATCACTAATGACTGGTCTAAGATAATATGTCACTAATGAGTTATCATCAATGACGGATCACAACTACGATCCATCACTTTTTACTGTAAGTAACGGATTATATTACGACATGTCACTTATATAGTCTCTTTTATTTATTTTTCAAGTAATATTGGCTTCCGACAGTTTGCACAAGATTATAAAGATGTGGTTGCAAACTGGAGTGCGTGTTGCAATCTTGATATGTCAGCTGCTCTGTTTGCATCTTGTCTGAGCTAACGTTGAAATCATATATGACATCCATACCATTCTAGGAAACGTTTGTGATTTTTGTGGTATATAAACTTTGTGCTTATTTTCACGATCTTGTGATATGCGTAATGAATTTCTCATATTATTGATTTCTTTTATTTTTTATTTTTAAGACTATTTTATTTTTTAAAATTTTATCCCCTTGTTTGCAAACAGCCGTAGGAAAAAAAAATCTGAACGGAGAGATCTCAACGGAGAAATAAATTGCTCTTAAAACCCTCTCAAAGATCTCCTTCCCTATAATTCCCTCCCCTTACTTGCAAACATAGCATGAGTGAGAGTGACGGTGTATTTGGGCGGCCCAACGCCCGCAAGCCGCCGCCACATTTCAGCCCACGCAAACCAAACTAGGCGAAACCCCGGCACCCGTGCGCCAGCAAGCCACAGACCCCAAACCGACCGGGCGGCGATGGTGTCGGACTCGGAGCTGGTGGAGCGGCTGCGGGAGGTGCTGCGGTCGTCGGACCTCAACACCACGACCACCGCCGCCCTGCGCCGCCGCCTCGAGGAGGACTTCGGCGCCGACCTCTCCCACAAGAAGGCCTTCATCCGGGAGCAGGTCGACCTCTTCCTCGCCGAGGTCGCCGCCAAGGCCGAGCCGGCGGAGCCCGAGGAGGCGGCGGTGCCCAAGGAGGAGGAGCCTGAGCCGGAGGAGGAGACGGAGGGGGGCGAGGGGGAAGAGGAGGAGGATGGCGAAGGGGGAGAGGAAGAAGACGAGGAGGAGGAAGACGAGGATGGGGATGGCGGCGGCGGCGGCGACCGGAAGAAGCGGCGGTGAGGCGCTTTTGCTCTCCGTCTCCCCCCCCCCCCTGCATCTTCTGCTTCGTTTAGGGTTCTGTGGATGCGTCGTTTGTGCGAATCGTGGGGGAATGTGTCGGCTCTGTGCGTTTGGAATGTGTATTTTGATGCGAACAGTGATGGGGTTCCAGGGCTGAGCTCAGCGTTCCTCCTTCTTGGAGGGTTCTGGATTGCATTGCTTGCTGTAGGAAATGGCTTTTTGGTTAGCGTTTGTGGTGTGATTTTGGCTCCATTAGTGGGGTATCGGAAGATTTTGCATGCCTTCGTTATTGTTTTCTTTACATTTGCATGAACCTGGTGCATGTTTGCCATTTTAGTGCAATATGCAGCTGTTTTTATGGTTCTTTATGCTTTATGTGGCTTAGTCTCTTCCAAATTTGTTGTGCGAATGCCGAATGAAGCATCTGTAGTTGGATTTTTTGTGGTTTGTGGTTTGCATAAACTAGTTAGGATGGTCCAGAAATGCTTATGTTTGTGCAAGAGTGATGTATTTGTGAATATAGTTCGGCGAATTTTTGTATTCTGCTGTGGTGTTAGTTGTATCTCCCACCTTTCGTGGATTTTGATATTTCATGCACGCTAGATTATCGATGCTTGTTTGAGCTAAATCTATGAATATTCTTAATTGCTACTTGCTAGTATGATATCCTCATTCAATGGAGATGCTGTAGTGATTTTACTCCTCAACATTGCACCCTCTGATTAATTCATTTACATCCTAAAAAGCATCGCCACACTCTTCATGCACTGGATAGCGTATTTTCCCCTACAAGATCTGGGGATGTCATGTGGGGCACATAACCTATGCTAGGCACAAGGAGGGCTGCCAAAGTCGCTATATCTTCTGCAGGCCCAGTCCAGAGTTAAGTTACCTCAGTTTAGATTCAGATTGTTAAGCATAGTATCTTGTCGTTTGTTAGTTGGAAACTTACCTCTAGATGGAGCCTAGCCAAATTGGAGAGTTATCTCTAAATGACACTATATAAGTCAGACAAGCCGCATGGTTTAATCAAGCAAGAATTGACAATCTATCATCCCAGTCTCCGCCCTGCCTAACTGGTGTGGTAGCCGACCACGGCTCCTCAGCTGTGCCGAGGAGGTCCAGCGCTACACCCAGAATCACGCGGCAATTATCACTTGTGATCTCAACCTTCCACAAATATCCCAAACTGTGACATGGAATGTGAAATATTAACTACTTGGGTTGTGTTGTTGCTTGGATATCTTGAAAGATGATACGAGTTGTGGAGTGTATTCACTTCTGTTACTTTTTACTACAGTGAATTGGAAGGTTGCACCGATGTTTGTTAGTTCCACAAACTCAATTTGTGGTGAACCAATTGTTATTCTGATTAGGATGGAATATCATATTAATACCTTCGAAGTTCACTAACTGGATAGGCTTGCCGTGATTCTCATTATACCAGTTAGTTTTGGTTTGATCCTCATTTTCCATTTCTTTTATCCACTATATTCTTGAACAGCTCGAGATCATGAAGGAGGAGTTCTTAAATATGTGGGAAGATGGTAGCTGTAATCAGTTGGCACTACTGCTCCCTGATGGATTTGTGTAGCTCTAATGCCATTGGGTTCATTACAGAGAATTGTTCATGGGTTTTCCCCACCTGAATCTGTTATCAGTTAGGACAAACCATAATTCTTTCTGCTGTACTTATAGTTACTCTGGAACTGTAGTCTTACATGATTCATGAGATTAAGATGCCAACTGACTGATCATCACTGCATGCATATCTATGTCATATTTGTTGAGGCAGTTTTAACTGTTAAATAGGTTTTACCAGCTCTGTTACACATGTGCATAACTTTTTCTTGTTGGTAGTGCCGATTCTTTCCGAATGATCACATCATGTTAAATATGCCTTTTGTCTTCTCAATTTTGGTAGAATGGATAAAGATAATGACGGGAAGAGAAGGGGTGGTGGCTTTACGAAATTATGCAGTCTTTCCCCGGCACTTCAAGAGTTTGTTGGCGCCTCTGAGTTAGCTAGGACAGAGGTAACACCATTTCCTAAATACTGTCTTTGCATAACTTTCATAGGATGAATGACAGATCAATTAACTGTGAAAAGGATATACTGTTGAGTTCTTTCTTGCTGTGCTTGTTTGCTATCAGGTGGTCAAGAAGCTTTGGGCATATATTCGACAAAATAATCTACAAGACCAAAGCAATAAGAGGAAGATTCTACCCGATGAGAGATTGAGGAAGATCTTCAATGTCAATTCCATCGATATGTTCCAAATGAATAAAGCTTTGACCAAACATATTTGGCCATTGAATTCTGAGGGTCTCTCTCTCTCTCTCTGAGTTCTGTGTGCGTACCAGCCAAGAAGTTATGAACCAGTGCTGTACTAGCATGTTCCCTCTCCATATTGACACCGAGTATGAATGCTCACATCTAGGAAGAAGATGCAACGAAAACTGAATTGAATTGAAGTCCAATATTGGGGTTTTACCTATTTTATGGTTCTACTCTGTTGAATTTTTAGCCCCGGGGGGGTGGGGGTGGGGGCGGAGGTCCAATAAGCAATAACAGATGAAATATGTTACAATTTACTTTGCAACCGTTAAGAACTCTGAACTCTTTATGTTCATACTTATTACTCATATGTTTTTGTTCCTTACTGTAGTTTGTTTTGACTAGCTTGAGTGTTTGTACTTAATTGATCCCTGTTCACTGGAAACTTTCATGTGAGCTTAAATACAGCCTGATTTATTTACCAGCTTTGCTTATTACGTTAGTTAAAATGATGAAATCCAGGTCCCATTCCCTATAGTTAGATTACTATGTCTATTGCTTTGGCTAACTTATCTCTAGTTCATCAATTCCAGCGCCAAATTACTTATTTGACTATGATTTGCCAGGTCCTGTCTCTCCTGACAGATCAACGCCCAAAGAGAAGCCGCAAAAGAGAGACAGGAGTGAAGGTTTGAAATATTTACTTGTCTTCCCACAATCATGAGTTTCTGTTCTCATTAGCCTGCTGCTGAAATGTCCTTGCAGGAAAGAAGCAAAAGGGTGGCTCTTCGGGGTCTGGATCTGGTCTTCTTGCGCCCCTTCAACTTTCGGATGATTTAGTGAAATTTATCGGCACTGGTGAGAGTATGCTATCACGATCAGATGTCGTGAAGAGAATGTGGGGTTACATAAAAGAGAACAACTTGCAGGTAATTTCTTGCCCTGGATATTGCTTTATTGTTTGTAATATCAATGTGAAATGCTTAGTCTTTTAGATACGGATTGACAATGATTCAGTTGTCAAAGCAGGAGATTCTTTTTGTGAACCTTAAGGATTGTTTTCATGCTTGAATGTGCATACCATCTGATCTGCTGTTTTTGTATTGTACTCATGCATTATGTAGTTGTATTCAGGGTTTTATTTGGAATACTAGCTATATGAGGTCAGGTAAACTATAAGTTTTGGATCCGTTGTTATTGTAAAATAGTCTGGAGCATTTGAACTCATGAAATTTGGTTGTGCAGTGAATGATATTACCCTGCTAAGGCTATCAATTTTTCGTACAGCATAATCATCTAGTGCCTTATTGCCTTGGTCTGGATCACTTGCAAGTACCATGTATATTCTACTGTATTCTTATTTACATGGCAATGCATAGAAGCTGCCTCAGCAGATGTTCTATTGTAGCTGACATTCAAGATATATTTGCTTCCAGGCCCTTATTGATTTCAGTTGCCTTTCTAAAAATAAGCTGTATGCCTGTGCACAATGGGCAATTGGGCATTGCAGCCAGAGTTCTAAATTGCTGGCAGTAACCAGCCAGTTACTGCTGGTAACTGGAAAATTCCCTGTGGGTATTGGGAATGGAAAATACTGGGGGGAGTTTGCCCATTCTTTACTTCTTTTTTGTTGCTGTTGTTTTGAACTCTATTTTCTATTATGTTGTTGGAATTTTTTAAAGCTATTGAAATTTTGAAAAAAGAGAGAACAGAATGTGACCAGGATCGGACCTGCTATCAGTTGGCTCCTGCCTCCCAGACAAGGTCTAGGAAATTGTGGAAAACAGATTTTCAAAACCCTGATTACAGTACTGACAGTGTAGGTTCCAGGCTTCCAGCTTTCACAAGACACAGCCCAACTAAATTGTTTTCACAAGTGTCAGGAGTACACCATTGACCATTCTATGGTTGCTATTCTGCAGCCTCAGGCCAAATGACGTGCCACATCCAAAGAAATGGTGTAATAATTCTGTTGACTGATGTATGGTTGGTCTAGACTACAGGAAATCACCCTTTCCAGATGTGCTGTGAGCTTGTCTTTTTAAATAGACACCGAATAGCCAAATCGTAGTACACTGCTGTACTCTGTCATTATTTTAAACTTGTTGCAAGAATTAGCTTGCCTCAAGAATGCAGGCCTTTGTTGTGTCATATATCTGTCACCTCCAATAATGAAGGAAAATTAGCTCAGTAGCATCACAAAGACCACATGTTAGGAAAATAACATTGCAATCGGGCTGCGCTGGCAAATAGTATCAGGGGTAATTCTGCAAAATGCGTTGTAATTAGGGTGTCATCCGCAAAGTAGGACATGCACCCCCTGTTTCTCTATGCTATATCTGCAGGTAGGATATGCGCTTATCCATTGTTTTCTCTCTCTTCTAACCCATATTTCTAGCTTCTCTTTGTGGTGCGCCATGAACAATTTTGTCATTTCTATTCTTGCCTTATATAGTCCATCCGTAAAACTAAAAAGGTAATCTCAATGGCGATGATATATTCCATAATTTCTATTTTCCTCTCTTTTGGGTGTTACTTTGCAGTCCAACCCAGTTGCATTGTTCTTTTCCTAAATTTCAATCTCAGTGATGCTGTTGAGCTGCATTTTCCCTTCATTCAATACCAAAGCCCTGGAATATACAAACATTTCTGAAGTGGGACTACTTTGAGAAAATCAAGGCATCGATTGAGTTGGACAATCTGGGCCTGGAATTTTCCAATTTCTTTTATATTTTTAGCTCAGCCCTTGTTTATGTATTTGTATGTGCTCCTAAAGTATTTAAAGTTAATAGTCATTGAAATCGGTCATGTAGAAATAGTAGTAAGGAAGACCTGAAATACATTTATCACTACCATTTCATATATTGTGCATATTCCTTTTAATATGGCAATCTGTTCTTAATTGCTCTCCTCTTATTTCTGTGGTGGAAGGATCCTTCTGATCGGAGGAAAATAATCTGCGATGAGAAGCTGAAGGATCTATTGCAAGTTGAATCATTCAACGGCTTCACAGTTTCGAAGCTGCTTGCCCCCCATTTTACCAAGACGAAGTAGCAACCTGCCATCCAGATCTGCTAACACCCAAAATGATGGGTGGTTTTGTTTTGCAGAATATGTAATCATGGAACAGTTAGAGCTATGTGAGAAGTGTGAGATTTTAACCTGTGGGAGTTGTTGGCACTTTTCGCCCGCTATCAATTGTAGGTTCATCAATGTCTAATGAAGTTATCAAACTGTTGACTAACCATTTCGCTTTCTCCCAAAATGTAGAGACATAAATTTATGTGTATGTATGGCTTCTACTGCGTTCATTCTGAGTTGATGGCCCTCCATTATTATGCTTAGGGTTCAGGATTAGATTGCTTGGTCTCCTCAAATGACTCTAGTACTCATGGCACCGTAAAGGCAAAGGGAAGGCACTAGCACTTGTCTCTTAAGACAGCAGGGTTGAGACTTGTGAATTGGGGATTCCACTTTTCAGTGAATCTTTCAACTTTCTAGCTCGTGATATGGATGAAGTTTGTAGCAGCAGTGCACTGTGCACCCACCTTTCTGTATCTTCCGACTGACTATTGGTTGGTTGCACCTCCACTTGTTTAGGGGACACGTCTTTGGTCACCTAAACTGCATCTGTTTGATCTTGTGGGTGGTATAGCAGATTGCATGAGAAAGGCAATGTCAAGTAATGCGATTTGCGCCCTACTGATACCTTTCGCCCTGGTGCTTCGGTTTCTTAATGCGATTGTGGGAATTTCCGGTATCAAAGGGTGCACATTGCACAGGCAGAATGTGAATCTGGTGAGGCCGGAGTCTATTCTGTTCTAGCTGTTTGGCTGTGCGTCGCCGTCTCCGGTCTTTCTCGCGGTCAGGTGGTGGTTGCCCGGGATCCGTCCATGTGAAGTACTGAAGCGTCTTCATGCTTTGCAAGCGTATTCCCACTTCATACTTCACATATATTTATTCTCTTGGTCGGATTTCTTCATCAACTGTCGTGAAGATGTAAAACTGATTGTCCTTGAAAAATGCGAGGAACAGAGACAGCAAAGCATAGCGACGTCTCAGTCGAGTTGCACGGATTCTAGCTTGTGTGTGTGGAGGAGGAGAAAGATCTGGTGAGAGATCGCCAAAGAACGGGGCCGAGTGCCGTGTGGCTCGTGCACCCGTCCCCGTCGCCCAGATGGCCTCCGATTCGCCCCCCATCGTCTGCTTTCACCGGTAAAATTCAGTTGACAGCGGCCTCAACTGTTTCAGATTCTCAAAATCTCTTCTCCGCTGCTAATTTCTTTTCGTTCAAAACGAAGACGGCGACAGTAGAGTAGATACCTAGCAATCGTCAATCTTGTTCAGTTATGCTACTCACATTTCAGAAGAGGCTCCAAAATTCAAATGATCTGTAGTATCCACTTAAAATTCATGCGTTCCAAACAAGAAGGAAATACCAGATCAATGTATATTTTGGCAACGGTGCGCAAGTGTGTGTCTGTATGAGGAAGAGCCAGTGGGCTTATATTACATGCCTTTTTACTCGGTGACTTCGCGCCAACTACTGAGAGAGAGAGAGAGAGAGAGAGAGAGAGAGAGAGATCCGGGACCAGATAGGAAGGAGGAGAGGCCAAAGCCGACATCTTCAGGCAGAAAAGATAAGGATAAAACGCAGCTCGATGTGTTGGTGTGCGCCGCGAAGACTTGATGGCGTTTCGTCGCTTGCTCAAATCCTGCAAAAGTCAAAGGCTTTTTTATTTATAAAATACGGAGTAAAAGAGTTAAAGGGCTGGAAATTGTCAATTGGCCAAGTGGCCCTTTTCACGCCACTTTTGCCGGTCCTCGTCGAAGTGCAGAGTATTTGAATTCAGTTGACAACGGCCAAGCTCGAAGTGCAGCAGTACAGGCTCTGTTCTCCATGTGATGAAAACGAAATATTTAGGTCAAACTTTTCTTTCATGTATACTTAGTCCATCACTCATGGAAAGAATAATAAGCTAGAAATGGCATGGATGGTTGACACAGTGTAATTTAAGAAACACGTGACATGTTAAATGGTGTGAAAGATATTCACAAGCTTGTAGTCATTGTGGAACCGGAGTAGAACTGAAGAAAAAAAGAAAAGAAAAAAACAGCATTTTGTTGTAACATCATACATGTTTCCACAGCATGCACGGCTGGGATATATTTTATTCCATTATCTAAAAAAATCATGCGCACTCGTCCTCGTAGCCACGAGATTTCAAGTGCTCTACTCTTATTCCTAGTTACATATAAGAGCTCTACAAAGATCAAGGGCAATGCTTTTTTAAAGAATCGGTATGAAAGCTGCCCATTGTATTAATCAGAAGAAAGAGCCCGATGGGGTGAGTACGGAGCTATTGCAAAATCTAAGTTATTAGCTTGCATAACCCGCATAGCTACTAGGGATTTTGCAAAGCAAGTTGACTGTTATTCTCACGAGAAAGGGCAATGTGTACACGAGCTGCGTCGAAGGACCGGGCTTTCTATATGTTAGCAGGCCTGGCTAATTCTCCACTGTTAGCTGGCGAATCTTATGGATATGTTCTGAAGATTCTGAACGTTTGTGATAATATAAATAATTTCAACTGCTAACAAAGAGCCTCATGTTGAAACCAACTGCTCCTGGTCAGAGCTTTTGTTCTGCAACTGAGCAGATCACGCAGGCCCAACTAAAAAATAGTTTGAGAAATGCGTTCATGCCTCTCGCTCTTGGACACATGGATACGTAACGTGTGTGGACGCTGGTCAGGACCAAGCTGTCACTGAACACGTACAAGAAAAGAAGGATTGGGAAGGGGACATTTGGCATGTTGTTCGAGATTCCTTTGCCTTCTCGAGGCAACGATGGGCCGTTTTAAGTTGGTCCTGGTTTAGGTACGCCCAAGAATGCAACTTCTCCTTCGCAACGTCGAGTTCTTGACTTCTTGGTGCTGAACCCTATCTGATCGAAAAGAGTTGAGAAATTTCCAGAGGGCGTTTTGTTTTGGATGATATTGTCCCAACCTCGATGATGTAGCTAGTGTTGTGTTATCCTCATGAACTCATGATGACAGTAATTTTCCAGAGGGATCTCGCATGAGATTTGCTGCTTACCACAGGTTATTGCGCCGATTCTACTCCGTAAAAGACAGGAAGAATAGTAATTGCTTAATATTTTAATTGCCTTTTGATTACCGAGGTGGCGTAGATTTTCATAGTTAGGGTCTGTTTGAAACAGCAGGATTGATCTAGAGATTTTTAGGATTTAATTAATACAAGTTTGTATTAAACTCTAGAGATTTCGATCCCAAAGCAATCTTTCCAAACAAGCTCTTTAGACTATTAGATAATATGTTTTGATTACTAAGGCCGACTCCAACCGATGCTACAGTGTTAATTTATTGTTGCCGGATGAGCGAGGTAGCACTCCGGCAGAGCCTCCATCCAGCGCTACAATGCCACTACAAGAAAGCAGATGGAAGGAGTCGGTCACAAATTTGCGGATGGAAACAGGAGGCTGCTATATTGTTCACAGAGGATGAATATGCATCAAAGAAAGAGTGAGAGTAACGAAAAATAAAAAATAGTGTAGCTGTTAGAGATAAAAAAAATAAATAGTATTGTAATAGTATTAGAAAATATGATAATAGTGTTATAGATGATGACTCTTTAAAGTATCTATTGAACATGGCTTAACATCGGATAAGAAGCCTCTGCAGAATTATCAAGGGAGGATTAGCCTAGACAGGTAACAATCACACAAAAGGCATCAAATGCCACTCATGCAATTGGCGCTAACTAAAGAGCACTTGACCAACCAGGGAATCCAATTCAGCACTAATAACGCTCTTCTTTTGGGCAGAGCAGTCCACATTCTGCATTTCTGGGGCGTCCCTTGTCCTATCATCTGTCTTGCTCCGTTTAGGCGGTGGCTTCTTATTCCCGAAGGACCCAACACAACGTTGGGTCCAAAGTGCTCGCCTTTTGTTTTGCTTCAGAACCCAACCCAACGTTGTCAAGATACGGGGAGATATATCTTCTCGTGGATTCTCGTCTCATCTTATTGGGGCCGGCATTGGAAATCAATCCTTGATGCACAATTGTTTTCAGTGGCATCTCTTTTGTTTGATCGACAGAGAAAGAAATGGCATCTCTCTTTGGTGATCAGTGCGTCAGCTTCTGGATGAAGTTTTATACTAGCTTGAAACTATTCTTTGGTACGAGAACGCAATCCCTAGAAATGTGAAGGTACTGAGTTCAAGAGCTACATGCCTATATGTAGCCTGTTTACAACAAAAAAAAACGTAATTAAGCCCCACCCGGAGTGTATGAAAATAATTATTCCTGCAAGAATTATACTGTTTCAAGTGAAATTTCCATGTTGGAAGCATGCGCTTCGTATACCCGAAGGATTTGGTGAGTTCAAGAACTATATATAGCCAACATAAGAAGGAAACTATTTATGTACAAGCATATTATTCCTAATAAACTAGCACTATTCTGTATATAGGGTACAGGAGGCTCTAGTGTTTCTTTGTGTTTTCAGCCAACGCGTATAACTTATGTAATTAAGGGGCTGTTTGTTTGGACTTTTATTTCTGTTTTCTCTGAAAAGCTGTGTTTTTTGTTTTTCTAAAATGCTGTTTTTGGATTTTAGCTGTTAGATTTTACAATAAATTTTTGCTTTTTAGCACACTACTTCTAAAAAAGCTACTCTCAGCTAGCTTCTCAGCTTCGAATTTATTTTTTCAGAAGCAGGTTTCTGGTTTCTTCAGAAGTCACTTTTCAGCAAACCTATTTGTTTGAACTTCTGTCTTCTGAACTTCTGACGGAAGCAGAAGTTAGAAGCAGCCTAAAACAAACATGCCCTAAAATTATATTTAGTTAAGTGTACGAGCCTGATACTATATGAGATCATGCAGGAGTTTGGTTGGTTTGATGATCCATTGTCTTGGATGACACAATATACAGATTCTAGGTATAAGTCCTATTTGGCATCTATAGCTGAAACTTATAAGTTTTTGTTGAAAGCTGCTTATAACTTATGGTTTTTACGAGATTTTTTTTAAGTTCTCAACACACCAATTTTTTTAGAAAAAGCACACACAACCAGCTTATTAGTTTTTATTTAATTTCATCAGAAGCCAACTTTTTAGCTTTTTAAAAATCAGTAATAAACCAACTATTTTTTTGAACTTATAGCTTTTGAGAAGTAGAAACTAGCGATAAGTTATACCAAATAGAATCATATTCTCTCCACATGTTGATCCGCTCACTCAGTACTCCAAATTTGGTCTAAGGACGCGCCATCCAAACATACTGTCCCGCTCTAAACAGTGCTCCAAAAATCGGTCGTTGGTTGTTTAAAAATCGGTTTTCTGTTATTTAAAAAAATTTAAAACTTTTTAGTATATGTTTTATAATCCATGTGCAACCCATTTTAATTGGGTTCGCTCAAAAAGCGTGTATAGAATTTAAACAAAATTCTCTAAAAATACTATTTTTTAACTTCTAACAATTGTTAGTGCCTCAAAAAAAATTCTAAAAATCTGAAAATTTTTATTAATATTCTTCTTTATGTGATAGACTAATTTTTAAAATTATTTTCAACTCTAAGTTATATGGTAAAAAAATAAGTTCCTTTATAATACTCTATTTATATGTATTTTTATCATCCTATATAGTCCATCCAGAATCAACATATTCAGACAACCAAACAGAATCCTGTATCGAATTATTTCATTTTATACAATCAACTAAACATATTCTAGTATCATCTCATACATCTAACTAAATAAACTACTTTATCTAATCATCCAAAGCCATCATGTACAGTCACATCCCGCCTTATTCAATTTCGTTCAACCAATTAATTCCTACATAACCTCTCTTGGTTTGATAATGCCGCTCAGTCTGCCTTCTGTATCATAAACTCCTCTCTTCTTAATTGAATGGCAGAGCTGATGCCCTTTTTGTTAAAAAAAATATTATTCGTCTTTCCTAAATGTCGAAATTACTGGTGCATAAAAATGAGAGGAACAACCACTTTACACGCTAACATTCACGGATGCTTTCAAAGTGGCCACGGCTCAGTCGTGAACTGGTGACCTGGTTGGAGATACCAAACAATCCACATTCTACGGCCTGGATAAGAGGAGGCAGGTACAATGGATTATTGTGGTCTGCTTCCATCTTCTCTCGAGGTCCCCAAAAGTGACCAATGATACTGTCTGTCTTCCTGGTGAAGTACTAGAAGATTAGCTCTGCACAGTGGAGCGGATCGAGATGCAATCAGCTGTCAAGTCATGTACTCTCTCGTTCATATGACGTCTTGGACATCGGACGACCGTCAGTATGTAACTTTGATCGCTGCCCTTTACGCCAAAATGATACGGAAAAAAATGCAGATTACTACATTATAAATTTATTTTGGCAATGATATTGTTTCCATACGACCAATAAGTATTTTTAACAACTTGTGTGTGTTGGGAGGTTAATTTCGTATTTCGGAGATATATATTCTCCAAATAACTTAGCTGGGTTAAGATTCTCTGTTCTCAAACAGTAAAATCTATTTTTTTTAAATTGAACCTGCAGTAGAGCTGCCAACTATATTAGTAAGAAGAAAATCTCAACAGATTAATATGTTTGATTAATTAAGAAAAAACTGAATAAAAACGACAACAATGAGTCTAATTACCTTGCTGTAAAAGAGTTCGGCCAGGTCGTGGAAGTTATTTTTTGGCAAAGCAAACCATCAGGTGGGTGGAAAAGCCCAGAAGATGGACGCGGAAACGATGTATTCCGGCGACGGGGTGAAAGTAAAACCGAAACGGAAAGATGAGAGGTGCGGTCAGTACACGTACCACGTGTCGTGCGGCGACTCGGCGAGCGGAGACCGCACGCCATCAGATGCGGCGAGCCGATGCCGCGCGCAGGAGACTTGGGTGACCTGGCCGCCGGGGGCGGGTGCGTGCGGCGTCACCTCGCACGTCCGAGCGCCCCGACACCGTACGCGTGGGCGCGGGAGCGGACGGTCCCCGTTGCTCCTCTGCCCTGACCAACCCAGCCCAGAGGAGTGCCCGGCCATATCCAGATGCGTCCCACTTGCGATTCCCGCCGAGAAAGGAAACCGAACTCACGGCGGCCCTGCCGCGTCGGTTGGCCGGTTCCGCACGGCTGGATCGTTTTTTCCCGTGGGTTCTGATGTGCCGGTGCTATCAACCAGTCACGGGTAATCCACGCACAGTTTCAACCTCGACCGTTCATGTGTTGGCGTGCGTTAAGTGGGAGAGATATTGATTGAAGGATAAGTTGGATGTGATAGTTATTTAAGGAAATATTTTTCTTAGATTTTGGTAAACATATTCTGTAAAATTGGTTGGATGAAATAATCCATGTTTAATAGTTTGGTATTTTATTTTTGGTGGAATATATGAAAGAAAAGAAATCGGAGAATTTTTCAAAATCAGGACCTTTAATCTTTACAGTTTGTGATGAGTGTAAAACAAGATGTTGAACAACGGAAATTAGCTTTTAGACAAGCCTAAGGAGGAGTGTGGTCACACATATTCCAATTGACTAGTTGGTGGGTTGAAAAACTTTTATAGTTTCCTAGCAGGGGTACCGCGAGCTTTGGTGGCGGTAACCAGCCACTGCATATACATTAATATCTTAAAACGCTTTTTTGTGTTTTTTCTTTTTTTCTTATAATATAATTTTGGTAATGCTCTTGTTGTCCTTTAAAAAAATAATTCATATTCTGAATGAGTTTTATCTAGGAGTATTCTAGTTGATCAGAGTAAATATTTTTTTAGCATGCTTTAAACAATATTATCTTCTAAATCGTTTATCGGATTTGCGATCTAATTGTACCATTGTATTTATTAAAATTAAATTAACAAAACAATATCTCGTATGATTACATTTTTAATAAAAAAAACTAAATACTGTATATGACAAGCTAGCCTTATAAATTTTTAGTTAGCCCTATTTGAGTTTTATTTGTACAATCAAATAAAAAATTAGATCATTATACTCATATTGTCAAATAAAAAACTAGATAACTCTGTCTAACAAAACATGAATAATCGTATCTATCTAACAAAACATGAATAATCGTATCTATCTAACCTTATCTTCCTACCAAACGTACGCTTAGTGTACGCCAATATGTAAGCCCTCTCTCGCGCTGCACGACGAGGTGTGTGTATGATACGCGGTGCACTGGGTAATCGCATCGCAAGTCAGCAGTAGAATGGTGTGCTGGATATTTCTGCCGCGAGCCAGCACACACACTCTCTCTCTGCGTATGACTACGGTGTCGCTGTAACATGTATGATGTACAGTGCATTGGGTATCCCCGTTGCATGCCAGCGGTGCAACGGTGTCTCGTGTGATTCCGTTGCGGATTAGGGCATCGTCTCAGTTACAGCCATAGCATCACTGTATGTTGCCATGTATCATGTGTAGGTCTTGTTTGATATAGCTTGTGCTTTTTATAATTCGTTTCTAAAAAAAATTATGTGAAAAATAGATTTTATTTTTTTGAATTGTACCATTCATTTTTAAAATTCGCTTACTAATAATTTACCGTAGAATCCTATTATTTGAAATAGCAGAATTTACAGGCTAGTGCGCATCGACCAGTTACGGCTATATCATCGTTGTATGCCGAGCTGAACTATGTGTAATCCTGATGCCAGCCACTCTATAAAAAAATTATTTTTAGAGGTGGATGGTAACTCGTTTTTACAGGTATTTAGTGTATCCGTCTGTGATCGAAGGTCTGAAAAAATGAATGATTTTCATAAACGCAAAAGTGACAGTCTGTGAAAATCTATTATCACAGTCGGTTCGCTTAAGGAACCGTCTGTGAAAATAGGTTTCTACATACGGTTCCTTAAGCGGACCGCCTGTGATAGTCGGTCTCTCAATTGATAATTTTTTAACCGAAAAAAAGCAATTTTTTTTACCAACCAGGAACACCACGCGGTCGTGACGTCGTAAGTCATAAATCACGCATTTTTTCGCGCGAAATACGTACGTTACGCGGTTTTTGGCACTCGAACTTGAAACATATCGGGTCGTGCAATACTTCTCCACCATCACACCAGAGAACGACTACTGAATATATGAGCATATGTAATTGTTTTGATATCTACAATCTGAAACTTAAAATGATTATTTGAGCATCTAAATGACTTCAAATGAAAAACTTTTCAACTACAAAGTTGTAGATCTCGTCGAGTGCTACAATTTTCATATAAACTTTATCCTCATCCGACTTTGTATGAAAAAATTATGAATTTTTGAAAATAAACTATCACATATTTCCACATACGGTTCCTTAAACGGATCGCCTACGATAATATGATCATTTCTACAGGCGGTTCACATAAGGAACCGCCTGTAGAAATGAGTGACAGTTTATCTTCAAAAATTTATAATTTTTTCATATGAAGTCGGATGAGGATAAAATTTATATAAAAATTGTAGTACTCGACGCGATCTATAACTTTGTAGTTGAAAAGTTTTTCATTTGAAGCCATTTAGATGCTAAATAATCTTTTCAAATTTTAAACAATTATTTGGATACCTAAATGACTTCAAATAAAAAAACTATCAACTACAAAGTTGTAGATCTCATCGAGAGCTATAATTTTCTTATAGATTTTTTCCTCATCCGACTTCATATACAAAAGCTATGAATTTTTTAATGAATAGTCATTTTCAGAGGCGGTTCACATAAGGAACCGCCGATAAAAATAGTTATTTTTATAGTCGGTTCTTTATATGAACCGTCTGTAATAATAATCTATTATTACAGACAGTTTACATTAAAAAATTATCTAAATATCTCGAAAAATAGTTTTTTTATAGTGCCAAGTCATCGTCTCAGCTATATCTATAATATCACTGTACTGTGAGATGTGTATCCGTTGCGAGACGGCACATCGATCGTCTCAATTACAGCTACAACATCATGGTATGGATGGTATGGCAAGCCGTACGATGTGTAATCCCGTAGAGAGCCAACGCAGCGTCTCAGTTACAGCTATAGCGTCATTTTGACTCATTGTATGCCAAGTTGTACGATGTGTAATCCCGTTGTGGGCTAGCATGCACATCTTCTCAGTTACTGTTGTTACACAATCATTGTATGATGTGTAGTTCTATTGTGGGCCAGCGCATCGTCTCGGTTACAGTTACAAACATCACTATATGGCAAAGCTGTACAACGTGTAACGGTGTAATCCCGTTGCAAGCCAGAGCAACGTCTCAGCTATTGCTATATTATCAAACTGTACGATATGTAATCCGGTTGCAGGCCGATGCCGGTATATTGAGAAATTCAAGTGAATGCAAGTTGTAATGATGTACTAGCTAGGTAATCCCATTGCATGTCAGCATTACATCATATCATCTTCCCTCTTTAAGAAAAATATTTGTCACTGTAAATATGTTGACGTGTGCTAGCACCGTAGCAAAATAATTAGTTTCACAACAATGTGACAATTATGTGCCTTAAGTGGAGAAGTGCGTGGCATGCTTCATAACACAACAATGTGACAATTATGTGCCTTAAGTGGAGAAGTGCGTGGCATGCTTCATAAGGTTGTGGTGCATCCATACCTCCAAGGCATGTGCAGTGGACACAAAAGTAGTTTATGTAAGGGTGCATCCATTCTCTCTGATTCGAGGAACACTGTTACATGTAACATACTTTTATCGTGGTGCTGTTGGTATCCCTAATACCACATTATATACTTGATAGCAGAACGTGCGGTGCAAACCTGTGGCTCAACAGATTAAGCAAGTGTTCTAGTCACTATACTCCGAACCTTTTTTCAGGGAAAAGATCTTCGTATAAAGCCATGCAAGGAAACAACCAGAACCGCTTGCTTTCATTGACTTGGATTTCTTTTGGGAATCATCTCTAATAATGAATACGGAGTGTATCAGACAACAGATGTATCCATCAATGTTTTTTAATGGTGGGATCCTATAGACACAAAAATGTGAAATTTATCTAGGTTCAAACTTTCTAATGGATAATAATTCTATATCATATTTTTTTTTTATGCATTAGAAGAACTTGTTATTGAATCTCCTCTTACAAGCCGAGTTCTTTCTCTTTATATAATAGAGAAAAATGAGTACATACAAATGAATCGTACCAAACTCTGTAGTAGACTTACTCCTAATGAAACCAACTACTTCCATTCATCATGACGGGGTAGGCATGCCTGACTTGGTCATCCTGCACGTCTTATCCCATCCGCTGAATGCTGTCTCACTTGCCTACGAAGTCATCCTGCAATATTAAATGCTATGAGACATGTCACTGCATCAGCACGCTAGCCCACGACCTAACTCGATGAAAGGAAGTGTGTGTGGGGAGAAAAAACACTTGAGTGAACAGTAATAGGTGATTTGACTGGTTAGATAAGTACCTTGCTCTGCGATCAGGAGACTGGTCGTCTGAGCCCTGCCTTGGTCGTGGGGTGAACTGTGATCTAAGGATATTAACCATCGGTAGAGCACCTCTTACCTATTACACTAATAAATTCTATTACACTGGATAACTTAGGCGGTGTGTGTGGGGTGGGGAAGGGAAGAGAAGGGGAATTTTCACTCGTGCATGCGCACATATGGTTTATGAGGATCGTTTATTTACGTTAAATTCATGTCGGAGTAATATGTGAAAAAAATCATAAAACATACCTGGAGAATAAAAAAATAGATAAATATCAAATTAGAGAGATAGATGGTTAAAAACACCGAGGGGGACGTCTCTTAGGATTTTATTAAGAGAATATCGGGCCTTAAACCCAAGTTGTTTCAATAAGATTGTGCTCGACTGATCGTTTGCATCGTAAAAAACTTAATAAGATAGACAGTTAAGATAAACCATATGTACACATGCATATAATTTTGCATCTCCGGATGAACCCAGCAGGACCATCCTATTTTGGAGCGTTACTGGTGCTGCCAAACAATCCATCGCGCGGCGACAAATCGTGCAGATGCAGCCCTGGAAAACCCTGTGAAACACCAATCCGCCGCCCGAACCGATGGGCCTCGCTCGTGAGACAGGGAAGACGACGACGAACCATCACGATTCACGAACAGAGAAAGAAAAAAAGGAATCATCATCGTCCACGCAGGATCTCACCTGGGCACGCAAGCTTTAGTACAGTACGATGATAAACTTAAACACGCTGACGCTGTTACTTGCACGGAACGTAAGGTAAAAAACCGAAAGGACTGCACCGTAAATCTCGGAAAAACACGAGGGTTGTTTGTGCAAAAGGCTGGTGAGGGGGCATGGGCCTGGGTGTGAAATGGGAGAAGCGTGGGGGGGCGTGTCGGGAGCGTGAGAAGCGGTAACTCGAGACCGCACCGCGCCGATCGTTTCGCCCGAGGAAAGAGAGTGAGCGACGTTGGCCGCGCCTGCGAAGTGCGAGCTTCTCGCGCTCGACGCGACGTGAGGAATCGGCAACGCAGCGCGCCCACCCAGCCCACGCGCCGCGTGGTCTCTCACTCTCTCGCCTCCCATCCTGCGGTCCAGCTCGCAGATTTCATTCCCCCCGCCCACCGTTGCCCGTCTATATATGCCCGGGCGGGGGCACTTCCGGAATCCAGATCACCCACCCACCGCCTTCTCTTTCCCTGTTCTTGGCTTCCGGCCGCTGATTCATTTGCGGAGATTCTTGTCGCGGTTTGTTCGTTGTTGCCTGCGTGCATGGGGCTGGACGTGGGGGAGATCGGGATCGGCCTGGATCTGGGGCTGGACCTGAGGCTCTTCGCCGCGCGGAGCGCCAGCCGGATGGCGGCGGCGAAGGTGGGGCCGGCGGCGGTGGACGCCTGCATCAGGAGCCTCGAGGAGGAGCGCCGCAAGATCGAGGTTTTCAGGCGGGAGCTCCCGCTCTGCGTCCGCCTCCTCGCCGACGGTGAGAGGAGACCTATTCACTCTTGGCTCCTTTACGCGTTTCCGGGTCTTTTCTTTCCGTTCTTTTGTCTCCGCGGTGGTGCGGCTCGCTGATGCGGTGGTGCGCGCGGTGCAGTGATCGAGGAGTTGAAGGAGGAGGCCGTGAAGAGAAGCGGAGGCGGATACCGCTCGGAGGCGAAGGCGGACGACGGCGACAAGAGCAAATGGATGAGCACGGCGCAGCTCTGGGTGGACAGCGACGCCAAATCGGAGGAGGTAGCCATCGACTCTGCTACACAGTCTATTTCGTCTTGATTTCTATCCTAGTTATGATTCTCATATTGTGCTTGCGATCCTAGGATTAAATTGTTGAGACTTGTATATATGTATTTACAGTCCGAGAAGGAGCAGCAGAGTGAGATCACCTCGCCGGAGCCCAAGTTGCCCGGTGGCGCTCCCATGCCGTTAAAGGCTGTTGCGGCTGTGCCGCCCCCACTGCCACCGTACTGCAGGAGGGAGGACAAGGCTGCTGGGAATGTCGGGCTGCCTGGTCTTTCGTTGCTGTCTCCGGCTGTCAAGCGGCCGCTTTCACCGGTCGCTGCCGATGATGAGCACCGGCAGGACGTCACTGCAAGATTTACCGGCACCACGCCACCATCAGGCCCAGCGCTCAGCTTGCACGCTCAGACTCAACAGCAGCAGCAGAAGGCGGCGAGGAAGGCGAGGCGGTGCTGGTCGACGGAGCTTCACAAGCAGTTTGTTGCTGCCTTGCATCAACTCGGCGGCCCCCAAGGTACATACATGTATCATCGATAACTTCACCTTTTGTTCAAACAATTGCTGATTAGCCATTGTGATTGGAGTCTCATAGACTTGTTCATCGTGACTGCAGTTGCTACCCCGAAGCAAATCAGGGAGGTGATGCGGGTGGATGGGCTCACAAACGACGAAGTGAAAAGCCATCTCCAGGTGAGCAATTTTCCACTTTGTCCAGCCATCTATCGAGCAGTTATTTCTTCCTAACGCCCAATTCCAGTATATCTTGTTTGGAAACTAACTTGGGTCATGCTATGTTCATATTCAGAAGTACCGACTGCACAACCGAAGATCACCCGGTCCGGCACCGGTGAGCCAGCCGATTGTGCTGCTAGGTGGTCTCTGGGTTCCTCAGGAGCAAAGCAGTTCACAATCCGGGTCTCCTCAGGGCCCTCTTCAGTTCTCCGGCTCTGGGTCAGGGGTAGCCATCTCGGCAGCCAACGGCAGCGGCGACAGCAGCAGCAACGACGAAGATGACAAGTCTGAAGGCTACAGCCGGAAATTATTGTAAGGTTGCATTTGAGAAAGATCGGTTGAGAGTGCAGAGAGATAGCATCGCGGCTTTGCGCATTGGTGGCAATAACAGACTCATCAGTTAGAGAGGTCGTAGTGCAGCCAGGCCATGCATATAGGGAGATTGGGCGCTGAGCGCCCAAGAGATGAACTGATCATGAGTTGGGTTGTAGACTTGTAGTATGTACATGAAAAGCTGGTACCAGTTTTCACACGGCTCGTTGACTTTAATTTCCGGGCAGATCTCAAGTTTTCGCCCTGAGAATTATATACATGTGCAATTCGCATACTGTTGGCTGTTGATTTTCAAGTTGTCATATTATGGATTGAATTGTGAAGAACTCGCGGTGTTGAGATAAATCACACGTTGGTTTCGGTCTTCATTAGGTTCTGTGAAGCTGGAGCTGTAGCAATCGAGTTGGTGACAAATCAGAGTTTCTTGAAGCAATTAAAGTGAATCAAGGGCCAATAAATCAAGGAATATCATTGCTTAAATTTGTGATCCACAGGTTTCTGAATTATAGCTAAATTGCGCCTTTCTTTCTTCAGGCTGAATTGCTTCTGCTACCCTGGTTTGTTGCATGCCTGCTCACCCTTTCACGTCGAATTGGATACCTGTAGATTTCCGATAAGTTGCACGTCGTTTTCTCGTGCATGCCCTGTTCAGCAAGCACTCTTACCATTGGGAGTCAACAATTGTTAACAACTCTATCTCTGGCTGTCCATGCTTATCCGTAGCTAAGTATAAGCTGACGCATTCAGAAGCACGGTGTTTTGCTCATTCGAAACCTGTTTCACGGATCTGAAACCGACTTTCGAATTGATGTATATAGTATAACTTTGAATATGAATATATACGAGCGTACTATTATACGTAATGTATATGAAAGAAATAGCAGAGCAATGTAACAGAAATACTGAACTTTATTCATTCATTATTGAACTTATAAAGTACAAATTTCATAGATTACAACACTTTGTTTCACACATACGCACACGGTATTTGACTAAAACTGTCAGTCTAGCGACTGTGTCTTCCAGGTTCTCGTAGCCTCGGGAGGCCTCCGGTTAATTACGCCAGTCTCTCAGGTAACCTCCGATTAAACTGCATTGTCGGTCGTTATATTCAGTTCGTATCCGAGTCTACAAGGCTGTAGTCACAACCAACACAGACCAAACAAAGTGATTGCGTCAGAAATCAAAACAGCAGTAGAGAAAATGGGATAACAGTCTAGCATGAGTTTTATGGACTGTTTATGTATCCTAGATCATCATCGGCTAAAGAGCCTCAGAATATATAGTTCCTCATCATCGGCTTCGGCCTCAGATGATATAACAAAGTAGAGGAAGAGAGAGTCTAGTTACATGGCAGTTCACTAGTTATAACCTAGCGGGAGCTTGGTGAACTACGCAATATTTCTGAACTCCTATTTACGACACCTTGGCACTGTCCCATAGGCAACATACAACTCAGCCACGAAGGCAGAAGGCTACAAAGGCACAAGCCACAAAGGCAGTGAAGACCACACATGCAACAAGGGTAATAATAATAACAGAGGGCAGACAACAGCAAGCCACAAATGGACATCAGCCGAGTCTAAAGCACTACCAGCCTCAACTGCTAACAAGTGGCAAATTACACTTCTAGTCCACACTATCAATCACAATGATGACTAACAGTATCCCAACAGAGATGACAAATAGCTTCAACAAGTATGTCAGATAGTATTTCCCAGCCGGCAACAGGCACTCACAAGCCAACAAAATCGCCTGATAACAAGGCCATTAACTTTCAGATATTGTAAATAATCCAGAATGGGAGGGGCTCAATCCGAGTGAGCCACCAAGTCAGCGGATAAGAGAAGGCAAGTAGCAACAAGCCGTAGTAGTAGCTGGGCCACGATGGCGTCAAGCCACGGAGGCAACAGATTTGTCAGGCTTCAATGCACATCATCAGCCACGATACAATACCAAACTCCTCGACAATTAACAAGCCCGTTAATCATCATTGGGCCTCTAACAACATGATCATCATACTACTAACAAAGAGCCTCAGGTTGACAAGTAATCACACCACAAAGTCCACAACAGCAGGACCATAACAGTAGGACCACAACAGCAGGACCACAAGCTGCAAAATGAGATGACACAACAGCAGGGCTGATGATAGAGTCCCTGCAACAGCTTTATACAACCGACCAGCAATTCACTAGCCGAGCCATTGATCCACATAAAAGCACAAACACTGCAGCCATGCCATCAGCTTACAAAAAGGGAACCAAGACCATAAAAACCTAACAACAAGTATGAACTATCATCTCATCATATCAGGGCAATTCTCCATAAGTAATCAAGGGGGACAACACGTCAAGTACCGACTCATCGACAGATACATCATCTACAATTAAGAGAAATTTTAATGTTAATGAGATACACCAAAAACAAGCCTAGAGTTTCATCCTTATTAAGTAGGAGTACAATCACCTTCACTAATCAGCTATGGGCTTAGTTCTCAAGCGCGTTGCTCCATTTGAACATGTATATTAGACTGCATGAATTTCCTTCGTGTGAGATTTATTCTTGAGCGCATGAACGATAAATAAATCAGGGGATTTTTCTGATTCCGGATTCCCGATCAACGAGCATCGCTTGGTTCACAAGGAGCTTATTTCTTTTAGGGAAAAAAACGCGGGCGTGCGAATATTCTTGCTGTTGCTTGCAGCATCTCCTGCGTCCTTTTAGCTGTGAGATGGGTGCGGAGTGAGGTGTGTTTCGGTTGTGATATGTTAATCAATTAAACGTGTGCGTTAGTTGTCATTGGTCAGCTGTTTGTGATATCGCGATGAACGCATAATCACTCGACGAAGGTTTTTTAAGATAATGGAAGTATAAATTCCAGCATCGTCGCCTCTCGATGTGGCTAGTGGAATAATGGATATTCCAGTTCTTGTTGTCCCTTCAGAGACAGCTGAACAAACAATCGAAAACAAATTTGGTGAGTGTTTTCTGGTGGCGCTGACTCAGATACAGAGCTGAAGGAACAAGAGAACTGGGTCTTTCGAAATGGAAAAGAAATAAGTCTCCTCAACCCTGTCTTTCTCACTCAACTACTTTATATACACCGTGGGTATAAACACGAATCTCAGAGAACGTATGAGCGGTTAAGAAACGCAAGAGGCTGTTTGCATAAGTGAAGATGCATATATTTCTCAGGAAAGAAATGAGAAACTGTGCTTAGTCTCTTACCTTCTTGCAAGGCCCATTTGCATACAATGTCTTGTGTTCCATTTTGTCATATCAAATTCACATAATACATGATAGTATTAGTTTCTGATATTGATGCAGACAAGAAAAGGTAGAAAAAGAGGATGAAAATTAGAGAAAGAACTGCGTTTGTTTGTTTGTAAAGGACAGGTCAGCGATTGAGTTTTTCCTCACTGTTTTGTTTTTTCCTTTTTGAGAGTGGGTGCTGAAGAAAAACATCGAGGAAATATAAGGTGCAGTTTAGTGCGATGTGAACATGGCCTAATGGCAATCCATTTTTCTCATTTCTAGGGTGTCACATACTCTCTCTAGGCTGGGCCACAAGTCATGGGGTGAAAGTGGCAGTGAGCTTTGGTTGGTGTGAGGACTACTTAAGCAAGGCGATGAAGGCTCTAGACCTCTTGTTCCCTGCTACAGTAGCAAAAAGTGACAGCTCAATTACAAGTAGCAAAAGGTGTTGATCCAATCGGTTCCCTTCCTCCGGTGCGCTTTTCGCTATCGGAGTGTGAGGAACGGGTGGATCGACATCCAACGTACCTAGTTAGGTAGTTAGTAGCTTATATGCTTGTAGATTTGGCGGTTTCATAAGTGTAGGGTTAGGTTTTCAGGAGGCGTCATCAGAGGTGACTCATCATTGGGTTTGTGCTTTTTGCTGGCCTTCGACGAGCTCACCGACCTCTGTGTCAGCTCAAGCGATGGCTACGGCAAGCGTTTTCCAAGATATGTTATACTATGTCTACGGGTTTGTGTTTTTTGATCCTCTTCTTGGGTCTTCATTGTACGTCGATTGGGGTTTGCCTTCGAGGCGCCATGTGTCAGATCCCATTCTTTGTGATGAGGTTATAGTCGATGGCCGCTTGCCGGAGTGTTCAATGGTTCAAGTGCATGTCAACTTGTTTGTCATGCTACTGATGGCATATCTAAAACTAGAAACTTCTTTGCCCGCGTGGGAATTGGCTTCAAGCTTCTACCTTTGTGTTATTCTTTACCATTCACCGGTGGGGTGGAACACTGAGCATCAGAGATTCCAATCAAAGGTGACGAATACAACCGGAGGATCTCAAAAGGATTAATGTACTTTGTATTTCTATGAGGGCCCCCTTGCAAGGGGCAGGATGTAAAATTACCTTTACATATATAATAATCCTACTCGTTTCTCTGAAAAAACTTAAGCAAGGGGGCTGCACGAGAGAAGGGATCGATGAACAAAAACACGAAACAACTCCCTTCCTCTTTCCCCGACTCTAATCTTCTCACATGCTTGCTTCTCCATTCCCAACTGTCACATCCCAATTTCATAAACCTATCATTAAGCATAATCATGCATCATAAGCATCGTGTTTAATTGTTAAGTATTGAGGGGTGCTTGTTATATCTAATGGGTGTTTAAACAAATTTCTTTGAGTTATGAAAATACCCGACATTGGAGTTTTCTTTAGTTAAACCTCCGCTTATGCGTTGTAGATGAATCCAATTAATAAGGTTTCATCTTGTTTTATAATCGCGTCACAAAAATTTCTAGAATTTTTGGAGCTTAAATCTTTTCGTTTGGACTAATAGAAAAAGGAGAGAAGGAATAGAATTTCTACTAAAATACTTGTCTCTCTTGCAAATGGGATCCACCTTGGGCTAGCCCCACCCCTCCTCTCTTCTCCCACTCGGCTGCCACCACAGCAGCCCCTCACTCTCTCACCCTCCCACGCCCTCACTCCCCCTCCAAACCGAATAGCAGTAAGGCTGCTGCTCTCTCCCCTCTCCCTCTCTCATTCCCCACCCAAAATCCCACTCAAGGAGTAAGAAGTAAGGTATGAATGTCACTCCATGATGTTCCCCACCCCTCTAGCTCTCCATCCATTTAATCCTTGCTCATATGCATGAAGATTTGGAGGAGTTCAATCAATTTTCGTCACCCCTCTTTTTCTGAATTTTCAGCAACGTGGTCTCCTCTCCTCCAAGCTTTTTCCCTTGATTCTTCCCCAAATCGACAGACGCAAGCCTTGGAAAAGATCTTGGGTAAGTTCCCCAGGATCTCGTAGCAACAATGCACATTTTAGGATGGATTAATTCGAGTTTTGGAGCTGCAAATTGAAGAATGGTGATGCATGTTGTTCTTGATGAAATTGAGCATTTGTGAGATGTTTGGATGAGTTGAGCTAGAGAATTGAGTTTATAGAGTGAGTAAATAAGGTCTAGAACCAATATTTTAGTGTCAATACATGTTTATAGGGGGTTGATGTTTATAGGGGTTAGGATTCAACATGCAAATCGAAACAACCTAAGTTATTCATAAAACTTTGTATTCTGAAAGGTATTAGAAGTTTCGATTTTCATATCGGAAGTTCCGGTTTTAACTCGAGTTAACCCAACCCAAAAGCCTCATCTAAGCTAGAGTTTTTGACTTGATCAGAAGTTCCGACCTTGGGACTGGAACTTCCGATTGAATAGAGTTGCAACCCGAGAGCCCATTTTTGAGAGTGCCAGATGTTCTGGCCAACATTGGAAGTTTCGACTCTAGTACCGGAACTTACGATTAAACATTTTTCTAACCGAGCGTCCATAATTTCAAAGGTGTGGAAGGTCCGATGGACCGAAAGTTCCAACTTCTAGGCCGAAAGTTCCGATCTAGGTCGGAAGTTCCAATGTTACCCGGATTGCAAAACTTCTTTGTTCGTTCGTGTGTCATTGTATTCTTAACTTGTTGTACTGCATCCTCATTCATTGTGCATCTTGTAGCATACATCTTAACACCTCATTCATGCTCATCACATTGCACACGTTTTCTTTAGTAAATGAAAGATCGGAGGGTAACGTGGGTGTGCTCGAGGGCGATCCAGATTTCGTTGTTGTGGATTGTGATCAAGCTGAGCATCAAGGTAAGCATCTAAGCATTTTCATCTCATTATTTTGGATCCTATATTGTGTCAAGTGATAAATTATGCTTTATGTATGTTGCATTGTCAATAATTCGTATGTTGGCTTTGGGAGTAGATCATATTTATTGCATTGCCTTTCCTTGATATTGCTATCTCTTGATCCTTTGTAACCTTGGGTATAGCTCTGAACCTAAAATGAACACGTTATGTTTAGCAAGGCTTAGGTCATCGGTAGAAGTCAAGCAGTGGTTCAACCATCGTTCGTGAGCCTAGGGCTTACTTCTATTGCACAAAGATGATGATGAGATGTGTGAGTTGGTGAGGATGAGACGAGATTCGAGCGAGCGATAGGGATGGCTCAAGAAGGGAGTCTCAGATGCTTTAGGCTCGCTTGAGTCGATTAAGCACCGTTCGTTGTTGCCGTTAGCTTTAACACTTTCCGTACTAACCACATATCGATATAATGGTAGATAAGCCAAATACCATTTGCAGCTGTGACCTTTTGGCTTGTGGGCCTGTGGTGTCGTTGGTATAATAGACTTGTAGAGGTAACGTCGTAAAGGTGGTGCAGGCATAATAGGCTTGTAGAGGTATCTAGTTTGCTTGTGGAGTAGTTCTAGTTACCCTCACACCTTTAGGCATAACTGGGGTGCTCTGGGAGTAGCAATAGTGGACCTCCACACCTATAGGTGCATGTTCAAATGGCCGAAGCTCAATTAGGGAAGGTTGTCACGAGTACCCTCTTGTGTGCACTTTAGTGAGTGACGCAAGCCAAATGATCCTCGTGTCGTGTGGGTAAAGAGGTATCCTTGTAGGGTATAAGATCAATTTGAATTGTCGTGCTTTCGGTCATGAGCAAACTATTGTCCATCCGCATCAATCATAGAGATTCAATATTGGGATGTTAGTGTGGTATGATGGTTAGTGGATGGTGATATTGATGATGAGTTGCTACGGTTCAAGTACAACTATGTTATGTTTATGATCTCATGGTACAAGGATGTTAAGTTAGGTGTAGATACTTACACTTGAGAGTCCAAACTGCCTTCGTATGGTAAATATCATTTAATCTTTTGTGGCTAAGTCCTTGCTACTTTACCCAAAAATGCATTCTCTTTGAAGTCAGGCTATAGATTAAGTCTTGCGAGTACCTTCGTACTCACGTACTTATTTTACTTTATAGGTGAGGAAGAACTTGTATTTGGCTACTTTACGCCCGCCGATGTTGGTGACGGGCAGGAGTAGTATCTACTACTCATATGTGGATATTTTGGGGTGGCACCTTAGGGCAACCGGCACTACCCATCTTTTATAGTTGTGTACTTTCCAGTGCGTAATTACTCTACATATGTTCAAATCATGTATTTTATTGTAAAGATTGAATTACCTAAACACTTGTAACTTATTTTTAATTACTCGCTCTTTATTATATCCCGTGATGATGTGCTTGTTGTAAAGGTGTGTGTTCTGATCCTAGAAGAAAACACATACCAAGACTACCGGGGTGATATTCCAGTTAGTCATGAGAGTCATGATTTCACGAATGATTGACTTAATGACTAGTTGGAATATTATCTAGATGGTTCCTCACACCAACCCTATGCTTCTCCCTAGTCTATTACTAATTCCCAGTCCCTGATTCTATTTCTCCTCAAATTGTATCCCTAGAAGTTGTGTATTGAGCATTGAATTTTCAATACACCTATCGAGTCCCTGATTCTATTTCTCCTCAAATAATATCCCTAGAAGTTGTGTGTTGAGCCTTGAATTTGCAATACACCTATCCAGTCCCTGATTCTATTTCTCCTCAAATTGTATCCCTAGAAGTTGTGTTGAGCCTTGAATTTGTAATACACCTATTGATGCTGGTGTTGATTTGGTACTTGATTGATCAGGTACATGACATCTGGTATGAGAGCCATCAATACTATGATTCCTTGTAGTCAGATGGATTCAGATAGCTTCTCGGATCAATTCAAAGTTGTGATCAAGCAGTATAAGAAGGCAAATGGCCAGTTGGTTGGCCTGATTGAGAAGATGAAGTGGTTCCAAACCCGAGTTGCTACAGCACCGGACTTGTCACCAAGTTAGGCCATGATGATGCTATTAGGTGGCCTATCGGTACCAATACCTCATTCGAGGAGCTGCTAGTGCACATCAACCCCAGCCTAGTCATCTGCAACACCATGACAAGCTCACTGCCACTGTAGTCGCGACCTCCGACCTCATCTACCCCTCATCAAGGAAGTCACCATCAACCTAGGCCATGGCATTCCTACTTCTCCCACCATCAACACTGTCACTATGGATACCGTCTCCACCGCGTCCGCCAGATGTTTGACAAAATGCAAACACCAAGTGCCCGATGCAGGGTCATGGCCACGACCTCAGTTGACTGATGTTCGCGAATGTCGTTATGGCTACCCTGACATCACGCATCACTGTACCGATACTCGATAGCCCCAAGTTCTTTGCCACACCACACTCCAAGTCGTTGAAGGAACGCCCTCACTTGGATGATGACAACATTAGCATCATCAACATCGTACTCATTATGCTTGTGGCGGAGAGGTACTACTACATGCCTGACATCTCTATCCGTGCATTTAGGCTGCCGTCATGGCCTCCATGGGCAATTGTAGTGGCGTTCCACAAGGTTTGGGTGCTCTTGGACTCTCCACCCTCATATTTGTGTCCTTTGAATTTATCACATCCCATCTGGAAGCTGCCCATGGATAGCAGTTGCACACTCATCTTCAACTCTGGCATCACATTCCTACCCAAGGACACCATTGACACCATGTGCTTGCTGGAGTTATCTGCTTCCTATCATCATGTTATTCTTCATATTTCTCCTGTAAGGGTTTCTTGCTTTGAGATTCTGTGCATTAATCCTTCGGGGAAACAGTGGATTTCCATTGAGATAGTTAATGGTGATGATACACTTCATGGCATGGACATGGGCGTAGTTTGGATCCAGCAGGTGTTCGAGGAGATTTACAAAAGTGGGTTCCAGAGTCTTAGGCCACCATCGATGGACTGGGATGAGCTGAAGCCATGGTCACCACCTCATGGAAATGTAATACTTTCACAGTTTAGCATGGCTCAGGAACTGCAATGGCCAGGTGCTCTGCCATTTCTGTTGAAATCAATAAATAAGGAATGGTCTGTACCAAAATCAGAGGTACTAGCTAGTAGAAATTTTGTTGCTCAAGGAGACAATTATCCATGTATGTGTTGTGTGGGACCCCTCATTTGGGTCACCTTGTGCAACTCATACCAATACCTGGATCAGTAGCCGGTACGCATATATTTCCAACAGAAGTAGACATCATAGGCATACATCGATTAAAGTACGATATTAGAGAACAATACATAGTTCATTAAAAAAAGCCCGTAGGCATAATTAAATAAAGTCTCACAGCACAACGAAAATAACGCAAAAGCGACTCATGCCTTATAAGCAACTTGAGTGCAGATGAAATCAAACTTTTCTATTCTTCATCTTCACCTTCGACGAAGTCAATCCACATATAGCAAGAGTGAGTACATAAGATACTCAGCAAGTCCTACCACAAGGGGAGACATTAGGTGTATAAAGTTAGATCAAGGATAAGGCTGTAGAGACTTTAGATTTTGCAGAAAGCTAGTTTTCGATGCAATGTTCAATTTGCAAATACTATCTTAAAATATTTTTGAGGGAACATATAAGTTGAGTTTATGGGGTTGTTGGCCCTAGGGGAGATATTTCCATCCCATCAGTTCCCACACTTCTTTTGCTAGTGGACACATAATCCAGGATACTCTAGGCACATAGCCAACGCCTTTTGAAAACACGACCACACTGCCCACTCATACGCCAAGGAAGTACTCACGCCAGAAAGCTAATCCTTATGACCAAACCATAGCATGTCTTTGACCGAGGACATGGCTATCCGAATAGGTTTAACACTATGCAGAGGTTGTACATTTTTTCCACAAGATATGCACAGATTCCAACTTTAGCAACTGATAGAACTGTCATAACGATACCCAACGACCTCACAATGTAGCCAAAATATCTACCCACATGACACTAAGATACCAGGGGCCTTAGAATATCCGCGGGAAGGATCACTTAGCAATCCTAAGGCTCTGACATAGCCTTAACAATATCACTAGCCAGACCTTGAGTTACGTACTTCCCAAGTTTTCTCCTAGTCCCCGTTGCCACTACCGGTCTTCGAGTGGGTACCGAACTAAGCTAAAGGGATTGGGTCAAGTCCTGCCCATTTAGATCGTGTGGTTATACGCTTGAATACTAGGTAGGTGAACCGGTCCTTATATGACCGAGGCAAGTGTCTCCTAACAAGAACACCACAAAGATGAACCTTGCTCCAAGGTAGTTCCCACTTTTGTGAGGTACCTTACTCACCCTTGTCAACAATACACTAGAGTTTTCTAAGAACACAAATCTCACACACACACCAAGCACACAACACTTCATATTTTTTTTGAAAATGCATGATTAACATATGTAATTATCCTGATTCTTTCATTTGAGCAAAGAAATCCTAAGCATGCTAGTAAATAAGCATTCATCCAGACAATCATTATAGTTAATGTTGGGGACCTTCTAGGGTTTCAACGGAATAAGGGTGAAAATATCAAGGCATGGCATAAACAATCTAGGTCATAACTACATTAGCATATTTTTTGAATTATAGTTATTAACTTAAGCATGCATATCCCTATAATTTAAAATAATGGCTTTACGGGTTGTGTTTGAAAACATAGGATTAACATGATCAACAATGTAGGACTTGCCTTCTTTGAAGTCCTTGTCCACTCCTTCTTCAAACTCTGGATCTTCTGGGTTTGCCTCGAGCGCGCCTTTCTCCAACAAACGCAACATACGGCAAAAGCGCACACACCAACAATCAATCAAATAATTATATTAAAAACTAATTAAATTACAAAAATTATGGAATTGGCATGGTTGGGTAGATCTTGAATTTAGATGAATATCGGTAAAAGATTCGTCAAAAACGGAATTAGGACGGAGGAGAAACGGGCTTCGGAAGTTTTGCTAGGAGAGAAAATCAGGAAAAAGGAAAAGGAATATTCTCAAAATATTCCTCGGCTCGGCTTGGCTCACAGCTCGGCTCAGGGTCGGCTTGGCTAAAGGGCGGTGCTGGGCTCGGCTCTGGCGGCTTGGGGCGGCTCGGCTCGGTCGGGCGGGCCCACTTGTTAGAGAGAGGAGAGAGAATAAGGGAGAGGGAGAGGTGGCCGGCTTGGACGGATCGAGCAGAGAGGGTGAGAAGCAGAGGGAGAGAGGGAGGAGGGCGGACAGCGGGTGCGCCGGCGACGGAGGGCAGTGGCGGCTCCGACAAGCGACAGGGTAGGGCGACAGAGGCCGGATCTGGCCCGGGTGGGGGCGGATCTAGCCGGCGAGGGCGACGGCTGACGATGGCAAAGAAGTGGTGACCGACGATGGCAAGGAAGGTGGGTTAAGGTACGGTTCTTTGGTGGGAAGGGATAGAGAGGGGAAGGGTGGTGGAGCTCACCAACGGAGGGTTCCGGTGTGGTGGTGGCGGCGGTACTCGGAGAAAGAGTGAGGGAGGAAGTGGAGGTGAGGGAGAGAGAGGTGGTGTTGTGGTGTGGATAGGAGGAAGAGGGCACTGTTGCTCTTTATAGGGATGACGACATGGGACAGCGACGGAGCGGGGGCGCAAGGAGAGGCTCGGGGCTCGAGGTTGTCTACGACGCACAATGACACGACGGGCAGCGCGACATGGCGCAGAGCATAAAGCAGCGACGGGACGAGAGGCGCGGCGCGGTGCAGAACAGAGAGATGCGCCGGGTCACGGGAAGAGGGAGAGAGAGAGAGAGAGATTTTTTTTGAATTTTTTCTAGGAGAGCACATGTGTGACATGTTGTGCATATACATTTATGAAGTGGTTGCCAAAATGAATCTAGGGGTTGTAGTGTGTTTATTCGAGGATAATCTCATAAATATGGCTAGAGCACATGAGATGGTGCAGAAGAAGCATCAATACCTTGTGCAGAATATTTTGTGTGCCGAGTAATATTGTGATATTCAGTTTCAGCAAGGGCAAGATAATTGATAATGTGATTCATCCTAAAAAGTTTGATCTCTTCAGACTCTTGTTTATCTCAATGCGAAGATCAAATTCACATGTGCTTCAGGTAATGGCAATATGCTTCTCTTGCCATGGTTTGGTGGTAGTGTTAGAAATGGGTTCATGATTTTGCAGTTAGATATCTTGTTGCTCCGTTTTCTATGCGGCAAAAATACTGATCATGTGCATGCACCTAAGCTAGTGGCACTTAAGTATTAAGAACCATTCAAATTGTATTCGAATTTATCATTAAGATAATCATTTAATAAGATGAGAGCTAGCACACGTCCATCTCTTGATATGTCACGTGCTAACCCTTATCTCACCACAACGATCATTGCCACTAACGATTAACACAAATCCAATCTTGGTAGTCCAGACATTTATTTTATACCGAAGATTAGAACACACGCCTTTACAATAAGCTTCATCACATCAAGACATAATAAAGGGCGAGTAATGTAAATATATTATAAGTTTTTAAGTTATTACGAGTTCAACAATTTACAGAACAACAAACATTAGGAGAACAAAATACAATAATTTCATCTCCTAGCCGGTTAGAGTTTACTACACATCGGAATTGAAGTCTATGAACACCAAAAGAGAGGTGACGTCATTTGCCCTATGGCACCACCGAGCCACCACGAGTAGCCCATGCTACTCTTACCCATCACCGACATCGGCAGGCATAAAGTAACAATACACTACTTCTTCTTCACCTGCAAAACTAAAAAAAAGCAAGGTGAGTATAAAAGTACTCACAAGACTTACTCAATAGTGGGTACATATAATAACTCGACTCCAATGATCATGTATTTAGGGATGCGTAGCAAGAAATCAGCCACAAGATTAAATGAATTTATATGTAAAAGCATTTTATCGACTCTAGAATGTGAGCATCTACAACTTAATAACTTGTACCCTATTATCATGAGATCATAACCATAAACATATATGTCACCTTATCATACTCTTCTCAACATAACCAACACTAGCCACTTACTAACATACCATACAACCCAACATCGGAACTCTACGATTGATACAGATGGATATAAGCATGCTCATAATAAATAGAACGGAAATTCGAATTGACCTTACATTCTGCAGGGGTACATCTTTACCCACACAACTCGGGTAAATCCTTTTGGCCCTCGAGGCAACATTTCTCATACCCGAAACTATTCACTTTCACATGCCCCTATGGCACCAAAGTTACCTCGAGCGTGTCCCTAACACCTTCGGCTCTTCACCACCTTGCTTTTCCTCATTCTTTTTCTCTTATGCATCATAGGGTCGCAAGTTACACGTTAGCATGACGTATGATAATCGGCTCATTAATACATATATTAAATATGTGGAAGTATGAAAAGTGCTTAAGCCAACGACAAACAACGATCAGTGCTTAATCAATGCAAGCATCTATGGCATCCGGGTTCCTCACCCAATCTACTCCTAGCACCGTCCATATCCCATCTCATTCTCACCAACTCGTTCATCCCAATATCATTTGTATTGTGAAATACATTTAAGTCCTATAGCTCGCGAACAATAGACATACCACCGCTCAATTTCTACCGGTGATAACTTCTAAGTATCTTAGATAACTTTTAATTTAAACATCAACATTGTTATACCTATGTCACAAGGATTGGGATCATCGATAATTCAAGTTAGAAACAATGCATCAACATAGATTCTATCCATAAATCCTGACATTGACTATCTAACATGCACAATATACATAAAATGATAATTTATCAAATTAGACACCACATGATCCAAAGTAAAAGGTGAAATATGTTTAGATATTTTCCCTGCTTCTCTGGCGCTTCTCTCACGTACACTTTTGGTTTAGTGTCGGCCTCAATCGTTTGAACCGTCGATGTGTCACTCTCTAAACAATCAAAGAACGCATCGAATGAATAAATGAGTGACAGAGATGTATGTTTATGATGCATGATTATGAACGGGATGTGATGTACCATGTCATAAAAACAGTTGTAAAAGAATTCCTAAGCGATTGGGTTAGAAGAGATTTAAACATCGTATGAGACAACATAAGGTCATAGGGTTCTGAGTAGCTAGCAGTCAGACTGGCCCAGGCAGTGGTCAGACTGTGGGGGTCAAACAAAGAAGAAAATAGTACTGAGTAGACTTGACGGTCAGACTGGACCTGTGATAGTCAAACTAGCCGTAATGGCGACCTGAATCCTGCTTATGGAGTTTGAATAGAAATTTGACCGCCTAAGTCACAACCCTACGGTCAGACCGGCCCTAACAGCGATCAATCCACTGGGCCTAGCTAACGACACCTTGGCAAGGTCGCTAGTGAAGGCTCCAATGATGCCTTCGACCATGAAGGGTATCAAAACACTTTACAAGACTAGGAAAATATTTCTTGGGTGTTTTGGACGACATGCACAGGGCCCATCTCGAGGACCCCATGGATGAAGTCCATAGCTAGTGTGGAGCTCGAGTCTAAACCAAATGGGGACCGATTAGAGCTTGGAAATAGTGGGGAAATGGTAGAGAGTCTCACCTTAGTGTGGGAAAGTTTTCTAGAGGTTTGGCCAACTCTGTAGAAGCTTCAGTTTGAAGATCGGGCTCCGGGGTGGTGATTGGCCTCGAAGGGGAAGAAGTCACGTGGAAGCATCTCCAACAAAGAAGATAGCAGGAAGGAGCTCGTGGAAGTCCTCTCCGTCAATCTCCAATCATCGAGGTGGTCTCCCTCGCCCCTCTCTTCTCTCTCTCTCTCTCTCTCTCTCTCTCTCTCTCTCTCTCTCTCTCTCGGTTTGGTGAAGAGGAGTGAGTGAGGAAGTGAATGAACGAGAGAGCAAGTGAGAGTTGATCGATGGCTTTAAGCGGTGCCTCTGTACTCTAGCGGTTAGACCACGAGCAGGGTCCAGTGCTGAAAGTCTTCTTTTTTTCCTGTTTCTTTCTTTTCTTTTCTTTTTCTCATTCCTACATGGCTTCATGTCTTCCTAATTATTTCTATATAATTTGCACTCATAATATATATGATGGAAATGCACATTGATCAACGACATTATTTTCAAAACATGTTTAAATACTTAAAACAAAACCAAATGCATAAAATATGACGCCATGATGTGGGATGTGACATTAAGAACATTCTGTATAGCATCTCATTACTACTTGAGCTCTCAAAGGTTATATGTGCAGTGCAAATGTGCTTTCATGGTGGCTATGCTGATTGCTGAGAGGATATTCAACAACAATTCTGCTGCTATGCAAGCTGGGAAGAGCAAGGAATATCTAGTGATGAAGACTTGGCAATATCAAGTGCAAGCATGCAAACTTGAAGTGATGTTGATGTTCACAGATGGCAGTACTGAATTACAAACGATGTCAAGGCCACCAAGTGGGGATCGAGGATAGAGTCTTATGGCATTGGACAGACAACCATGAGTACAACGCTCGATCAACATACAAACAGTTCTTCCACGAGACCATCCAGTTCGCCTATGCGAAACAAATCTAGCACACTTGGTGCCCTCTCAACGTGAAGTTCTTTACATGACTCATGTTCCACCGACGAATCTAGACTTTTGAGCAGAGACAACGCCATGGCCTACAAATGCAAGGTACTTGTGTGTTGTGTGTTGTGCGTCGTGGACCTCTTATTGGTGAACTACAGCGTGACACACATGATCTGGTTGGAAACTCTCATCTGGGTGAAAGGATCAAATGGGCTAAGAGGGGGTGAATTAGACCCTAATTAAACTTAATTCAACCAAACTTCAGAACAAGTAAATAACCTTATTATAGATGAATAGAAAAGCAACTATAACGACTGAATTTGATAGAATGCTAGGCAAGAAAATATACAAGCTACAACAAAAAGAGAATTGTGGAACATAAGTTTGCAAGAAAGTAAATGCTCAAAGTAAACGCAGGAAAATAAAGAGATAGGCAAGAAGGCACTAAATTTTTTCTCAAGGTATCGAGGAGTTGACACTCCCCCTAATCCTCGTTAGAGCATCCACTAAGGATATTGCTCATCCTTGAGTCACCAAGACTCAAATGCTCTTTAGTGATAGACACTTCTCTATCTCTGAATTGGCAGGCTTCAAACCAAGTACAAAGCTTACTCTTAGGGCTTCCACAAGAACTTCAAAAGTTTACCAAGATATCTCTAATCACCAAGACTGACTAGGTGTTGCCAATCACAAAGAGTAACAAGCCAATTGCTTCACTTGACTAAAATCAAACCTAGATTACAGCTAGATACACACTTTATACTCTTCTTGCACTAATGATGTCCTTAATCTTCAATTAAAAACTTTGCAAATCACTATAGTGCACTCCCTTGTCTCTTGATCACACACTAAATATTTCAGTCTTCTGAATCACAAGTTTACCTAAGGAGACAAAATGAGAGGCTATGTATAGGCTAGAGGTCCAAAACTAGCCGTTGACCAACCCCATATTTTTCGTGAACGTCGAATGATTCGATATTCACAGACTCCAAACATCGGACCATCTGGTCTGAAACCTCCACCCAAAACTAGCCATTACTGCACTGAATCCTCTGGTGAATCCTCTGATACATACGCCAAACCGGTGTGTATGAGTCCAACTTCCATTTAACCGAAAGAAATTCCTCTGTACTTTACTCTAATGACACCTCCGATATATGCACCGAACCATCCGACGTGTATAAGTCAATTTTCCACTTAACAAAAAAAACCTTCTGAACTTTACTCCGGCAAAGCATCTGGTGTATACGCCGGACCATCTTGCGTGTACAAGCTTGAGATCCATCTTTTGAAAAATACTCTGATGTAGCCAACTTACTGCGTCGGATCATCCGGCATGTATAAGCATTGAGGCCCACTTCGAACAAATACTCGAGTGTGTATAAGCTCCTTAGCACCAGACCATCCAATGTATATAGATTTTTCAGAATTTATCCAATTCAAATTTCTTTAAGTTACCTAGTGCTAGAATTTCACAAGTATGCATCCAATCAAATATAGACTCAACTAAATTAAGCTACTACGTTTAGCCCATCTTTACAGTACGACCAAAGAGCAAAAGAAAGATTATGCTAATTAAAAAGTGTCTTTCATCTCCCTGTAACAATTAGAACTTAAAGTTCTTAATCTTGACGTTCACATCATTTGATCGCTCAACCATTCAATTAAGGGATCAAGATCACCCAATAACATTGTGAACTAATTTTTTAATTACTCTTCAAAATAAACATGTTAGTCATAATAATATTATTATCATTACTCACTGAAATACTTACAACTTACCTAGCGACTAGATGCTATACTGGCACAGTTACCTTATATGTTCCTGCCGGGTCAGCCTACCTTTCTTCAATGGTGGTCCAACCTACGGCAAGATCTGAATAAGAAGCTTGCCAAAGCCCTGGAAATGCTGATCATGCCGATTGCCTGGTAGATCTGGAAAGGGAGACACCCACATCTTCAATGCTACCACTACCACGGTCATGCAAGTCACAAGATCAAGGCGGAAGCAGAACTGTGGACAAGAGCGGGCACCAAGAACCTCGTACTGTTGTTACGACGATCATAGTTTAGTCCTTCCCAGCCTTGTGGTTGTGTCTTACATATGTATAATTAACTCCTGATGTAACCATTAGTAGTTGACTCCACGTGAGTTCACGTCGGTAGATTTTCTGTAAGAAAATGCAAGTTTTTCTTCTTAATAGAAAATGCAATTTTTTCTTATTTCTCAGTAGGATGTGTATCCTTTGGATACACTATAAGCAAACCTCTTTTGTCGATTCCAATAGTCCGAACCGATGCTACGGAGAGATATTGAAGCACATCCTAGCATGATCTCCCCTTTTAGAAATGGGTTATGTCATTCTTGTCGTTTCATAAAAAAGAAATTTTCTATCTTTTAATATGATATGTATCATCTAGATACACTATGAGCAAACCTCTTTTGTCAATTCCAAGGTCCAACACCAAGCACAGCCTGGCATTACAGATTCTAGTAGTCAACATTGTTGCTCTGAATAGACACGGAAGCACGTCGTGGCATGATCTCCCCATTTGAAAACAAATGATGTCATTTTGTTTGTTTCATAGAAAGATATTTTCTATTTCTTAATAAGATATGTATCTTTTCATACATTATGAGTAAATTATTTTTATCGATTTATCCAATAATAAGAAGTGACACCAAAACATGCCCTGTCATGATCTCCCAGTTTATATCATCTTTTATTGTTTCATAAAAAAACAATTTAGTATTTCTTAGTACCACACATATACACTATTAACATACCTTATATGACGATTTATTTAATATTTTGTTTACCTTAGCTCGTAATCATGTCCGTCATCTAGTCCAACCAAACATTCTTTTAGGCTGTTGCATTTCCCCTGGGCTATGAAAATCCTAAATGAGCAGGAACCATCTTGGTCGTTTAAACTGGTCTAACTTGGTAACCCTGTAAAAAAAAAGTGATTCTCATCTCTTTATTACTACCAGCAGACTTTTCTTTCTTTTTTTTCGCTGCATTTAGCAATTTTCAGTTGTTATTTAATGCTCTGAAACTTAACATCACCATTTTTGGCAGTGCATGAAGACGCGACCAACTTATTTAAAGTTTCATAAATCCTACGAGATGACGCCCATAAAACCACTTCAACAGCGCTCATCGAGCCTCAAAAGAGAGAAAACCTTTCTCTCTCCTGATCGGCCAGTGACATCACCAACTCGTCGAGGAGAGAGAGCGAGCGAGCGAGCTCTCCGATTTAAGAAGAGAGAAGAGGAGTGAGAGGGAGCGGGAGGAAGGGGGAAAGGAGCAGGGAGCCTGCGCCTCGGGCCTCGGGCGACGGAACCCTAACAACCCTAGCGTCCGTCGATCGCCGTTGCCGGCCATGGCAGCGCCGGCGCCGGATCGGGCGGCGCTGACGGTGGGGCCGGGCATGGACATGCCGATCATGCACGACAGCGACCGCTACGAGCTCGTACGCGACATCGGTTCCGGCAACTTCGGCGTCGCGCGCCTCATGCGCGACCGCCGCACCATGGAGCTCGTCGCCGTCAAGTACATCGAGCGCGGCGAGAAGGTAGCCCGCTGATCCCCATCCCGCCCCCCTTCCCTATTCGATTCGATTTGTCGTTCGTTGTGGTTGACCAATCGATTCGACCTCACGTCGGTTGGTTCCATCGGTGCGTATGTGCGTGGGAAGGGGCTGTTCGATTTGGATTGCTCGCGGATTGTGGTGAATCCTTGTGTGCTGCGCGGACTGTTGGTTTCGTAAGTTAAGGGCCATATCTTCAGCAGAAGGATGAAATTGTGTGAATTTTAGGTTTTTCCTTGTGGATATCGGCTGTAGCTTCTAGCTGTTCATTTCATTCGATATAATGATTTGGCGAGTATGCTGGAGCTTTAATTCTGTTCATGTCCAGATTTTGTTTGGATATGCTTTATTTAGGACTAACCAAACATTCGCCACTCCAATGAAATTAAACAAGCAAACAGATTGAAACAGATTTAGTTCCAGCCTGGGAATTGAATCTAATAGCAAACTAATCACCATGCCTGCTTTAGCAAACATCATAATTTTTTGACGCACTAATGACTACCTGGCACAGGTGGTTGTGAGCTTAGGTTTACCAGTTAACAGCATCAAATAAACTGTCGCAAGCACCCAAACAAAGATCTAAACTGTTTAATTCTTTATAGAGCTTATTTAGAGATGTGGCTAATGGCTGTTTTTTTATTATATGAAATGGTGTTTCTCACCATGCTCACCCTGGGGATCGAACCAAGGTCACGAATCACAAGCAGCACACTCCCAGGCCTCCACCACTGCGATCTTGCAGGCCCCCGTGTTGGTTGTTATTTAGTTTCAATATATCTAGTTTGATTTATTTTAGGCAAATTTAGTAGATATATGGTGCGGTGTAGAAGTGGAAATATGGACTTAGATAACCGCGAGACAGGTTTCCCTACTTTCTCCCTCACATAAAAAGAGAAAAAAGTTTTTTTTTGGTTCTGAAGTACCTCCTACCATTTTCTTTCCATCCAAACATCACAGCAGATACTGATTAAAAAGACCACATGTCACTGACTTGTTGGGACTATACTTCTTCTGCTCCAGCTGTGTCGTCCATATATTTGATTTCACTACCATTTGATGTTAGGCAATGGCCCATTGATTGTATGTAAAAATCTGGTCATCCATGTGGACCCAACTGCTTGTGGATACCAGCATATCACATCTATTTTGATCAAGCGTGACAATTGTAATGGTGTGTGATTTGGTCCAAGAAATGAATGGTCTAGTTTATTATTGGTGCTCTATAACTCTATTCCACAATTAGCTACTCCTATGTGATGCATAGGGGTGTATGTCTTATAAAAAGAAATGGTGAGTATATATCTAGTATCTAATAAAATATAGGGTCAATTTCACGAAACCACACTTTTAAGCAAAATTTTCATAGAACCACACTTCCCTTTGCGTCATAAGATCAGCCAATAGAAGAAATAATTCCCTGATTCTGCAGAACATTCTGAGCACATGATGACATGAATATGTAACATTTCATAAAATCTCATTTTTGAGCATTTCACACCACTATATCATTAGTCAAAGTTGAAATAGTTTGAACGCATGTTCTAAAAGTCACTTTTTTCTGTTGGACGCAGTAGCATAGGCTGGAACGTTGGTGTGATACTCAACCAATTGTTGCTTGTATTCTTAAGCTGATGAGGCTTGAGTTGTTTTTTGACAGAGAACTGCAAGCTTCTCTAATCATGAAAAGATTACCAACAAACCTATTAATACTCTGCTAAGAAAAGCTGTACCGTCTCTACCCTAGTTCAAAATTTCGACCCTGCCTTGTGCTCACTATCCACTGATGTATTGGTAGCTTCATGGCCTTTATCCATGTATGTCTCTGACTGGAGGAACTTGTGCAATGCCATGGTGTGAACAATAACTTTACATACCATTGCTTTAGTGCGCTGTGATCATTCATTTTGGAAGTTCCTGGTAGAATGAATAAGCAATAATTTGTTGATTTTCTGAAACAAAGGACGATTAAACAGGTGCTAGCTAATTCCCTTCTTCTCTTTTGGCTTTCTACCCCTAAGACTCAAACATGAATTCACACTAAAGGTCCAGTATTATTTGTTAATCCCGGTTAATAGTCAGACTTTGGGTCTAATTCCATGGAGTTTCCTTAACGATATTATGTCCTTCCTCTCATCATTTGATGATTTGATTTAAATAATTCCATGGTACATGTTTTGTGCCAACATGAATGTGCCCCTTAATCATATAAAGATTTTTGCATTTCCTTGTTCTTTTACGAATGCTTGCCAGTTATCAGTTATCACTACACTCAATTATTTCATTTTGGTCTCTTTTAATATATATTTCCTTCACTGCCATGTGCAGATAGATGAAAATGTCCAGCGCGAGATAATTAATCATAGGTCATTGAAGCATCCTAATATTATAAGGTTTAAAGAGGTAAGTTGGGATCGTGATGGTGTTTTTTTCTCTCCACTTTTCGATTGCCAATTGTTTTATCAATGTATATAACTTTTGTATATGTAGGTTATTTTAACGCCGACACATCTTGCTATTGTCATGGAATATGCCTCTGGTGGTGAGCTTTTTGAGAGAATATGTAAAAATGTGCGATTCAGTGAAGATGAGGTCTGTGCTTACTCCTTTGTTCATTTTTTTTTTCTCTTGATACATGTCTTTCTTAATCCTACTGAGTGCATGTGTATATCTTTTTAGGCTCGCTACTTCTTCCAGCAGCTTATCTCAGGAGTAAGCTACTGCCATTCGATGGTATTAGTTATTTGAATGACTTCTCTTCCATCTTATTGTTACTCTTTACTCATACTATGCATTAAGTTGAGCTGTCCCATTTTATCCTTATTTTCAAGCAAGTATGTCACCGTGATCTGAAGCTGGAGAACACACTTCTCCACGGGAGTGATGCTCCTCGCTTAAAGATATGTGACTTCGGCTATTCCAAGGTTCTTAACTAAGTCAATTCAATCATATTCTAGCTAATACTTCTGTGATATGCCGTGTATGGCTGCTTTAATGGTGTCTAACCTCTAATTGGCTAGTATTCAGATAGATAGGTTGAAATTTCACTGTTCTGTAGCTTCATGTTTACACTACAGTAGAATGGGTAGGGTTCTGTGGCTTTGTCAGTTTCTTTCTGACGAATAATGGCATGCATGCTTCATTTCTGCAGTCTTCAGTTCTTCATTCACAACCAAAATCAACTGTCGGAACACCTGCTTATATTGCACCTGAAGTTCTATTGAAAAAGGAATATGATGGCAAGGTACTTATGCTCTTGATCTTTGCTAATTTATATTGAGAAATGTGTCTTTGGGAGGTAGCTGTAGCTTCCCATCAGTACACTGTTGTTCCATGAACATACACTGGCAAGAGGTTTTGTTGTGGGGTGTCCTCTGCATTACTGCGTATTGTATACTTACAGTAAATACAAAGACATTTTGCCTTTTACCCAAGAATAAACCAAAACCCCTCAACAAGCTTACCTTTACTTTATGCCAATTTCACGCTTATGTCAAGATTTGGCAGTCGTTTGGTCCAAACTATCACCATCTCCAGTCTAAATTACTTGTCATTTTGACTCATTTTGTCCCTATTGATTGTATACTTATCTCGTTAAGACCGCTACCAGTAAAAAATTAGGAGGACTACTTGGTACAAATTAAACATCCATTTGCAAAACAAAATAAACCTCCTAAACTTTATTTATTTGGGAATGGAAGGACCATAGTGAGTTGTACTGACGTGAAAATGTGAAAGCATTTTCCATTTTAAGAAATGTCCCGACTATTCAAGTGGTATAGTGCTTTTTCCCTGTTGTATTTGATGGTCCTTTTTCAGGGCCATCACTTTATATGCTTACGATATCCTGTCCTGGTATGCTCTTTTGCATGTCTGGAATTGTAGAGATGCTATGCATACTGCTAAAAGCGATAGCAGACTGGTAACCACTCAGTGGACATTAATGATTACCGGTGGTAACCAATTTGACCTAAACGCTATGGAAATGAACCTTAACAATCGGCGATTTTGCCAGGAACCATTTGTAAATTAGCTGCTTTTGACTATTTTCTTACTTTCTGGAAATCTGATAGTATTGGTGAGTTTGACATTTCTTCCTTGAAGTTTCCATGTACTATTGTGAAATAGTTTCACATTCAAATATGCGAAATCAGCAAGATAGATGGGCATTAACCAGAGCTTAAAGTAATTTAGTGGTCAGAAAAGTTTATCCATTAAATATTCAGTTAGTATTTCTGGTTAGTGGTGGTAACTGTCTAGTTACCTCCTAGGTTAGGAAACCTTCTTTACGCTGATGGGTTTGTTTGTGACAAACAGATTGCTGATGTGTGGTCCTGTGGTGTGACTCTCTATGTTATGGTAGTTGGTGCATATCCTTTTGAAGATCCAGAAGAGCCTAAGAACTTCCGCAAGACAATTCAGGTTATCTTAATTTCAGTTTTTTCCCATGCTTCGGCTACTTCCAAGTTTCTACTGTTTCACCTTACGCATTCTCTCATGTAGCTAAAAAACTAATTATAGTGACATCTTGTTGCAGCGTATCTTGAATGTTCAGTACTCAATTCCAGATAATGTGAACATATCTCCAGAGTGCAGGCATCTTATTTCAAGGATTTTTGTTGGTGATCCTGCTCTGGTGAGTCCTTGTATGTTGTAGTTACAGAAACCAAGTTTTGATATTACATCTGTATCTTATGAAGTATACTTCATTAGTATGTTCCTGAAATTTTTCTCTAAACTTCAGCTGTCAAGTAAAGCTATACCGGTAGGTCATATCCGGCTGTCTGGAGGGCTTGAGTTTTCTGTTAGCTTATAGCCCATAAGGTAGCGGCAGACAGCTTAAGCATTTCAATACAGTTGTAACTCTTCCTGGGTGCAAACGGGTTATTGTTAGTGTTGTTGGTGCGCAGCCAGCACACCCGACGCTGGTATCCACCGATTTTAGGAGCACACAAACGTATGTGCATTCAGTAGTAAAGTGTGTGCCCGTGTTACATGAGGCCTTCTGTGCCTCCAATAAATTTCTAATGTGTGGGAGACACACACACACATGCGTGTGTCCGAGGGTGGTGTGTTGATGAGTGTGTTGTTTCATTGCTGACTAGTAACATAATGGTCTATTGCACTGTCTAATAGTTGATGACACTGCTGGTGATCTTAAATGCAGAGGATATATTATTTTGAATTTAATAGTATCCATGCTATTTTTGACATTACTTGTTATAAAAAAATGCAGCGGATTACAATCCCTGAAATACGGAACCATAGTTGGTTCTTGAAGAACCTTCCTGCTGATCTGATGGATGATGATAGCATGAGCAACCAGTACGAGGAGCCTGATCAGCCAATGCAGACCATGGATCAGATAATGCAAGTTTTAACAGAGGCCACCATACCACCTGCTTGTTCTCGCAGTATAAACGTCCTAGCTGATGGGTTGGACATGGACGATGACATGGATGACCTTGAATCCGATTCGGATCTTGATATTGACAGCAGTGGTGAGATCGTGTATGCAATGTGAGTTATACTTCAGATAACCATCTTATCAGGCATAGGATGCCCTGATGTTGTGTACTTGTCAAAGAACTAGCATCCTTTTGTGAAAAGTCGTTCTGTAGTTTGTTCAGTTTCTTGAGAATGGGATCGCAATCCTGTTCGAATCAAAAACAGTAATGTTGTTGTAAAAACAACTGGGTTTACTCCCCCTGGAAAACTAGGTTCCCTCTTCCTTCCTGGTTACTGAGGTATGTTACTGTTACGTATGTTCAAGGAGTTTTTACTCGTGCTGATGTGTGAAATTCGGCCTGAGCTAGGGGTTTTGCTGTTAGAGAAATCGAACTGTCTGTTGCTCGAAGCTCAAATTCTAGTCATTCACCTTTACGCACGTAAGAGTGCATTTTTTAGTTTGAAAGTGCGTGTAGCGCCCCCATTAGGTTGTGGATTTGTCTTCATTTTGTGCATTTCTGCATTTCAAAATGTGTGCTTGGGGCACGTTTACATCTGCATTTCAGGATGTGTGCTACGGGCACATGTAGTTCTCCAGTTTCTGCGTTTCTACATATCAAGATGTGTGTTAGAGGCACATTGTGTGCGCGCGCGCGCCTCTGTGTGTTTGTGTGTGAGAGAGGTGTGCTTATGTCTGATCCATTATAGTTGAAGAAAATATGATTGCTACTCTCAAAGTCTCCGGTTACAAATAAATGTTGTTTTAAATTACGTGCAATCAATATTTTCAAATTTTAGTTATAAATTACTATTTATAAATTTTGTTTGGATATTTGAAATTTACGAGTATATTTATCTTAAAAAGTAGTTTTATACTAGTGTAACTTTGTTATATTTTATAAATATATTATACCAAAAAGTAACAGTCAAAATGCGTTTTGGAGACTGTATGTAGTGCTTTCGTAGTCTCACCGGTCCTTTTGCATGCCGGACGTTTTGTTTGTGGCATGCCGATTGTTTAGAGCAAGATAGACACCGTATGAGCGAGAAATCCATATCAGTTGGCAAGTGGGGCACATGCCGCATGAACTCGACGGCGGTCGTGTCGCACCATCGTTCGCAAGTGCATTTTGCTGATGTGATGGCCCTCAGTTTAGTTGGCCTGGCTTATGGCCACAAGGCTCGTTATTAGCAAGGGGACACTGGGCCTGCTACATTTCTTCCCACACCATTCAATCGCCGATGCCCGAATATTTGGATCAGTTCGCCCGGGTCTGCGGTGGTGTGCTGACGGTTGGGTACCATTCGGAAAGACTGAGCCGCTAGTCGAGGCTTACCAGTCCGTTGGGGATGAAATTCCTATCTGAGGACGGAAAAGCAAAACCGCATCTTAATGTGCGTATTAGCCAATGGCTTATCGTATCCGTACATCCCTTCCAGTGGCATCTTTGAGAGTGTTTGGTTAACTCCCATACTATAACGGGCGGATTAGGGTTTAGTTATTGGGACAAAATTTTGTAAAGTTGTATGTATAAGAAGTCGAGGGAAAGTAGATCGAGAGAAATCATATTTATTGGAAAAAAAAGAGTGTTTGATTAGTTATATCTGTCTGAATATGCTAAGTTGAATTTTTGTTTGTTTGATTGAATTTGAGTCTGCATGAGCGGATACAAGAGTAAAAATTGTGATTGTTTATTCGCATAAAGATGATTTTATTATACTAACAAGTGAGTCCGTTTATATAAGCGAATGCAGAGTCTACATCCATCGAGCTAGGTTACGAAGTAAAACTTCACTCCTGAATTAGGATAAGACTGTATATTTATACCTACCAAATCATGCTACAACAATTAAATATATATAACTAAATAGATTTCTTTTCAAAATTATAGATATTAGCTTAGATAAGATGAGTCCCTAGTAAATGCCTGTACATGCCCTTAGCTTTTTTTACGAAGCCGTAAAGACCTGCCACTCTGCTTATTTTATTGGTTGGGTCCGTCCCTGCACACAATGCCACATCTTTAGGCACTGTTTGACTAAATGATTATACAGTAAACATATGTAAATAGGTGATTCAAGATATGACACTGTAAGCACGGTACGGTCTAAGTGTGCGGCACGACGTACCGGCACGACACGATTCGGTTGAGTCGGGCGGGTCCGGGCACAGTCCAGTTAGGCATGATCCGGTCCGGTACGTATGGATCCACCTATTTTCTATATTTTTTAATTTTATAGCTATTTTTTATCTATTTTTTATATTTTTAATATATTTTTAATTTTGTAGCTATTTTTTATTTTATCAAGCTGGTTGTGCCGACGGGTCGTCCGTGCCTGTCGTGCCCGTTGTGCCTGTCGTACCCGTCGGGTAGACCGTGCCACAGGCTATAATCGTGCTCAAGCCAATCTGGCACAGCACGGTGACCAATAGACCATATCGTGGGCCGAGGGAGGCAAGCGGACTGACACGGCCTGATCCGTTACAGTAGCTAAGCCGTTCGAGTCGTACCGAGTCGGGCCCGTACTGGCCGATCCGAGTAGCCTATGTAGCCGTCTCTAGTATACAGGGCACAGATGTGGTATGCAACGCAGCAAACCAACTAGCCACCACACAAAGTCCGAATTTTTTTGGCAAAGCGTGGTAACCAACCAAACGGGCCTTTTACATCGACCCCTCTGCGCGAATCTCAATGCAGCAAACCTGGTACAGGCATATGCATTTGAGAAATGCACGTTCGTGCACAAACACTTCGTTTGACCCGGCGGCTGATCGAACTGCTTGCAGCAGCTTCTGTTGAAATATGTGCGATATAAATAGCATATATATACATATTCCTCTAAAGAGATAATAAAAGTAGTAGATGAAATATAACAAAGACAAGAATATGAGATACATGTCTGTCATACCATGAGCACTGAGAAAGTAAACCATATATAAAAATCTGAATTGAACTAGATGATATATTCAAATGGCTCTCAGAGTATTCTTATCAGCTGGCTCCAGATCAATAAAGATCTGCTCCCAAGCTGAACTATAAATCATATCACAAATTAAACTAGGATATGAGATCACACCTAGATGACAACCTTGATATACAATTCTCTGAATTCTACATATTCCTGGACAGAATAACAAAGATATCTTTTACTGGAAATCAGAATTCAGCATATAGCCAGCATCTTGCCTTTACAGGACAAACAAACAGAACACTAAAACCTCTCTGCACAAGAGACAGAAAGGAATACAGAAACTATTCCAAGCTGCAGATTGCAGAGCAATCTTCACAATGTGCTGAATTCAGAAATATATGCTACTCAAGTCCAGGAATGTAAGCTAACAGGCAGTGACAGATGACTAAAGGAAAATTCTAACAGGAGATCAGAATCCTTATAATCAAAACTGAAAGATCATATCACTACTCATGCCAAATTGCAAACAGAGAATCAAGGTTGTATCTATTGTACTCAACATCCTAATTCAATTTCAATGAAATTTATCATCACAGAGCAATTATACCATGCATCCAACAGTTCAGATCAGGGGAATAGAAAGAGCTCACAGTGAATATGCTGGAATAAGCTGGAGAGTGAGGCAAGGCACGGCACAGATGCCGCAGTCCCAGAAATCCAATCAACCGACGTTGCCGCCGGATGGAGGGATGACGGAGATATAATACCTCAACTGCACAACCTTTGCAGTGCGGGCGAACCTCGGCAGCGCAGCTCCGAGCACCAACAAGATGCCTCCCAGTGCTACAAGAGCTTCGGCCAAAACCTCAGTTAGAGTCCAAGCTCTCAACACCAAAGCTCAAATCACAGAGAGAAAAAGAGGGGAAAAACCAAAAACTGTGAGATGCCCCGGTTTTCTCATGTGCTGAATCAAAAGCCCAGCCTCTCTAGAAAAAGGCAAGATGGCGGCGACAAACTCACGGCGCGGAGGAGCCCCCCTCCGAACCCTACGCGCGCACCTCCTTATCCGGTCCCATCAGACGGCCAGAACACCCAGGAGAAGCCCAGCGAAGCTCCATCGCGAGAAGCCCGCAGAGGCTGTTGCAGCCGCCGCCGCCGCCTCCCCCGAAGGGGATTTTTCCTTTTTCTCCCACATCTGGTCAGCCGGAACCCTTTTTAGGGCACACCATTTCGGGCTTGGGCCAAACCAGATGAAGGCCCAGAGACAGTTGAGATTCGGCCCAGAGAAGCAAAATCACATTAAAATTTCTAATAAATACAACAGCTTCCTCTCCGGTACATCTAATTTTGTCGTTCACATTCCCACTTAAATTTATATAGCTCTCTATTACGCAAAAAATATTCACATGTAATTTAGGTGTTGTTTGGTTCAAAAAATGGAATGCAAACGGTAATGTAATCGAACCACACCGGTACTGTAAAGGGAATGAGCAAAAACCTGATTTGTTTGGTTCACGAATGTAATGGTATGGGATCAGATAGCTGGAAGAACAGATCCAAAGCTAAAACATTTTTATCCTCTGTTGAACTGCGTTAAACAATCGATTATTCAAGAATACACGTAATCGATTTCCCAAATTTACAAATCAATCAATCTCTGGTTCAGATAAAGGAACGTGAAATCTTCAGAGGACAACACAAGATGCAAAGGAGGGCTAGAAAGTATGCGCTAGAGAAATGGTCTCCTCCATACGATGGAGTGTTCAGAGAAGATGCCTATAGAATTATTTTTTTTTAATTGCACTGGTACAAGTGATTAGGGGAGGACAATGTGCTTACTTAAGCATTAATGCTTATATTAGTACTAATAAAATAATTAATTGTGTTTAAGCAAATATAATATTTGTTTTCATTTTTTTTAATGTAGATGTTTACCACTCTCTTTACTTAAACACATAGCAATAAGCATCCTGCCCTAGGCGTTCAAGCCTGAAGCGAGTAGTACCAATAACTGTGCCGAAAACAATATTGCAAACAGACGAGCTAATAAGCGTGGCTAATAGTATTAGTGGTAATAAAAAAGACCAGGACCGGCAGCAAACTGGTGATCTAGCGCGCGAGGCTTGGGAAAAGAAACAAAGAACGCTTGTCGATCGATGCAGGCAGAGGCAGGCCCTGCATCGAGATGGAATATTGCATGCGTGTTCCGAGGACATCACCACCATGCTGCACGCTACCATCTCTCGCTCTCTCGATTCTTCAGGCAATGGACCCTCTCTCTTGGTACGTAGAGTATTCCATCCAGGCGATGGATGGACGGATGCATGCATGCTGCGTGGGAGGCAGCGACAAAACAAAAGGAAGCTCTCTCTCTCTCTCTCCACCATCCCCAAGCACCACACTAGCATAAGGCTGCACCTTGCAGCAGTCAGTGGCAGCAGCAGCAGCAGCGAGGTCGCTAGCTAGAGCAGCCCAGCCATTGGTCATTTGGTTGGACACTGTGCTGGAGAATCGAATCCCCCTGCACTATGCCGTTTTAGCTAGTAGTAGGCCACACCATGCATGCATCTTCGTAGCTAGGGCTACATTCTCTCTCTCTATTTCTCTCTCCCCGTAGTCCGTGCGTACATACACTGATTCTGAATGTATCTGCTATCTTGGCGTGGCATGCATGGCTGGTTTTCTCTGCTTTTCCTCTGCAGTCTGCACACTTCACTGCACCAGTGTTCCGATATGGCTGATCTTGCCTCAAAGCGAAGACACACTGCTCACTCTCTTCTCGCGGATCGTGCTTAAAGGAAAGGAGATGAAACGAGCTTCAACGTACAGTTCTGATGTGGTTCTGAACATGTTCAGAAACAAGTTTGAACAAGCGAATTTGTGCATGCATGTGGTCCCATTTAGTAGTGCCATGATGCCCCAATTATATTGTGCACTAGTACTACTAGTGGTAGTTTGATTGGGATGTAAATCGCTAGTTACCAGCAGCATGCGTCACTATAGCTAGTATCATGAAGCCGGACTCACACTGCTTTTGACATGATAAATTGTTATTTTGGCGTAATTACCGATATCATTATGGCAGTTTCATATATCAACTTGAGATCCATGCATGCATGCATATATAGATATAGGAGATGTAGCGTGGGAAAGCTGCATGTGGTTAACTGGTTATAAACAGTAACGGCATAGCATCATGCAACAAATGCTTGTTAGATGGAAGTGTTTATGTTGCTGTCGTAGATCGATCATATCGTGTGTTGGGCGTCATATCGCTACATAAGTACTGCTCTCGATCGTTTGGCAGACAATCACAAAGGAGCTTAGAATGGAGAAGCAACTAACCGAGAGAGGGGGCTAGCTATATATGTATGTTAGGGCAGATTTGAATATACTGGATCAGTTATTATTTCTGCGAAATTAAACAGGATTGTTGGCAACAGCCAACTAAAGAAATCACCACTTGACCACCAGTAAAACAGTCTCACCTCCGAGATCATGTACGTATGAATAACTTGGACGAGACAGAAGGCATGCATAAATGCCATCGACTTCAGGATAGTTCAAACTCGGATTGTATGGCCATCTTCTGATTTGCTCCGGTGAATTGTGTCGTCACTACTCACTAGGGAGCAACCAGCTGGTAGTATCCAGTTCGTGTCATGCATATTGGCCATGAACACCTGAAGTTAACGTGTCTATTATGTTTCCAGCTCTTTTACCAACATTTTGTGACCTGTTGCTATTCCTTTTTCGCATTTTAACATGAACTTTTTGGCCAGGGATTTAACAACAGCTGAAGAACACAAAATCAGAAACGATCAGCTTCCTATACGGCAAGCTAAAGTGGGGAGCCAACAAACAAAGAGTTGCTGCTTTTTGCAGTAACTTGTTGCAGTGAAATTTCCAGCCAAGGCACCGATAGGTTCTGATGAGAACTAACAACATCCTATCTTTCAGAAAATGTAAGCTTAAAATCACGCATCTCAATTCAAGTACACACCCATCTATGCATATTGATCACGCATGTCTTAAGAGATCGGTGTCACGTAAACCACCAAATACAAAGTTACCGCTCCTCGCAACCCTAGAATCATTGAAAACATACGGTATGTCATAGATGATTTTTTAGCACTCATCATTGACAAAATATTCTCATATGGTTACTAAGACAGATGTGTCTATAACAAGACAAACCGTCTATGTGTGAATAAACTTACAGACGGTTTTTATAAATCCGGTTGTTTCTATCATACAGACACATACAGATTTTTAATATTGAATAAGACGGTTTCTTGGATTTTATAAACATCTATCTGTATTTAAAGTTCCACGAACATTTTCAAATTTGACAACTTGTCTCCCCTAGCTCTTTGGCTTCCCACGAACACAACCCACTCGTGTCCTCAGGCTTTTTTGACTTCCCACATACACAACCCGCTCGTCTCCATTCAATATAAAGCGACGAGGAGTGTTCTTCTTCCCCACTCGTCATATCATGTGTTCCACTTCACTGAGCAAGTATCATCCTCACTCGTCATAAGCGTCAGAGAAGTAAGATCTCGGCCGAGGCAGAATCCCTTTGACTATACCGAGGTGAGTATCATATGGTTATGTGTACAATTTTTATTGCTTCAATTTGTATAACAGATGACAGAGCCTTATTTCCGTCATAGATTTGCAATGGTGCAGTTCACGATAATCAAGAGGTGCAGGATGAGGTTGTCCCTATAGTGGATTTGATGGTGTAGATGTCACGTCCCAAATCCGTAAGCATGTCACAAGCATAATCATGCATTATAAGTATCATGTTTATTTGTTAAGCATTAAAGAGTGCTTGTTATTTCTAATGGTGGTTTAACAATTTCTATATTTTTGAAAATACCCGATGACAGAATTTTCATTTAGTTTAAGTCTCACATAGGCGCGGCAGGTGAATGCAATTAAAATGGGTTCATCTTGTTGTAATCACATTTTTTTCGTAGTATTTTCACAGCTAATTTTGGGCTTGTCACTCCAACGTGTGGAACCCACTAGCCAGCTCCACACCTCATCTCTCTCTCCCACTCGGCTACACAAGCAGTAGCCCCACCCCTCAGCTCACTCCCTCACTCACTCTCGCTCTCCTCACTCCCAACCGAGCCAAGCAAGCAGCAGGAGCTGCTGCTCTCTCTTTCTCCCTCAAGCTCTCTCACTCTCCACTCAAATCCCTCCCTCTAGAAGCTAAAGCAAGGTATACATGTTATACTACTGCATTCTCCATCTCTCTAGCTTCCATCCATCCATTTATTTCTTTCATGCATGAAGATTTGAAGGATTTGCAAAGCAATTTTGTCACCTTTCTTTTCTAAAACATCAGCAGCACCTTGTCCTCCTTTCTCCAAGCATTTCCCTCCGATTTCCACTTCGCCAACGATCACAAACCTTAGCAAAAAACTTTGGGTAAGTCTCTAAAGTTTCCATGGTAGCAATGCACGTTTTAGCTCGATTTTGGATGGGTTTGTGAGCTGCAAGTTGAAGAACAACGAAGCATCATCGTGTTCTTGAGGCAATAGAACTAGAAGAAATGTTTGGATGAGTGGAGCTAGTGAATCGAGCTTGAGGAGTGAGAAAGATAGGTCTAGAAATAATGTAATTGTGGCATTACATGTTTATGTAGTTTAGTTTTCGACATGCGAGTTGAATCGACAGAGAAACCGTCGCAAACATGTGTTCTGCAGGAACCCAAAAGTTCCGGATTTCAACCCGAAAGTTCTGGATAATCCTATTTAGAGCTACTCGAGAACCCCACCCGGAAGTTCCAGGTATAGCTCGGAAGTTCTGGGTTAAATTTAGAAAAGCCAACTCGAGATATGTTCAGAGGAAGAGGTTCCGACCATCTGGAAGTTGTGGGTATAGCCCAGAAGTTCAGAGTTAAGCCGAGTTACGATTAACCGAGAACCTTATTCGGAGCCAAACTTGGATATTTTGAACCAACCTGAAAGTTCCGACCTTGACTCAAAACTTTTGAGTCTATCAAAGGTTGCAACCCGAGGACCCCTATCCGGAAGTTCCGAACCCAGAAGTTTCGAATTCAATCCAGAACTTCTGAGTTCTAGTCATAAATTCCGAGGTTGCTTCTATACTTAACCAAAAGTACCTTTCTACTATGTAACCGACAACTTGAACATAAATATAACTAGAACCATGTCATGTAATCAATAATCATTTCCAACTATCCCCAACACACCATTTCATACCACACATCCCCGAATTTAGAAATTTTACGACCGATGTAAATGGACAAAAGTATGCTCATGACTAAGAGTGCGGTAATTCGAATTATTTTTGCACCTTGCAGGGGGTACTCATTTACCTACATGACTCGAGGATCATATGGCTCACGTGTCCACACAAACCCACGTAAGGGGTACTCATGTCAACATTTTTCAATAAACTCCAACCGTTTGATCATGCGTCGATAGATACAGAGGTCATCAAGAACTACTCCCGGAGCAAACAAGATACCCATACAAGCCTATTATGTCTACGACACCATTGACTCGCACGCCAAAAGACCATAGCTACAAAGGTATTCGGCTTATTGTTCTCATATGTGACATGCAGTAAGTATGAAAAGTGCTAAAACCAATTCCACCTACGGACAGTGTTTAAACAATACAAGCGGTTTATAACATCCGTGCTCCTCTCCCGAACTACACCGAGGAACTCCTCCGGTGCAGAAGATCCCTCTAGCATCGCCCACATCTCATCTCATTATCACATCTCATACAACCCACATCATTGTCATTATGTTTGTAAACAATAAGTTAGTCCTAAGCTCGCAAACAACGGTTGAACTATTGTTAAATTTCTACCGATAACCTATGCATTGCTAAGCATTTATAACTTGTAAGTTATAAATTAACAATGTTATCAATGCTACAAGGATATAGATAGTCAATAACTCAATGTAGAGATAATGCAATTCATCAACATAGGTTATACCTATATAAACCCGACAATGGACTCACTATTAATGCAAACATACATAAGCGTAATTTATCGAATTATACAATATGGGATCTAAAATAGTAGGTTGAGTATGCTTAGATACTTGTCTTACTGCTCTAACGGTTGTCTGATACTCCTGGTGTAACACTCACAGAACTTCGATAGATTGGCGCCTCCATCACTCGCTTGGATCGTCGGTGTAACTCTCTGAACGAAACAAGAATGCATTGCAAAAATAATCAAACGATGGAAAAGTGTTGCTTGAAAATTAATGGAGCGCCGCGTTTCAAAAACATTTGCAAAAGACCACCAAATGATTAGGGTTCCAAAGTCTGAAACTCCGGATAAGACAACCTAAGTGCATATTGCTTTAAGTGACTAGTAGTCAGACCAGTGTTGAAGTGGCGATCAGACCGCTAGCATGCAGAAGATTTTGGCCTCTAGCGGTTAGACCGATGGTATGTCAACGATCAGACCACTGTCTGGCGGTCAGACTGGCCCTATTGGCGATCAGACCACAAGATCCTACCGGCGCCACTTTGTAGGAAGCGTCGATCAGACCGCAGAAAGTGTCGGTCAGACCGCAGAAGCCCACGTGGCAAGCCTACGTGGCTGCCCCCTATAGTTCAGACCACGGGGGTCAGACCGCGAGGTTAATCTTTGTGCTAAAAACTTGATTCTATTCCCTTTTCTATTCTTCTTCATCTCCAAGTTATCTAGGGTTTTCCTAAAGAGCACTAAACTATCTTCAAGTACTTTTGAATCATGTTTAAGCTCAATTTATCAAATCAATACGCATAAATATAATATTATGATGCTTATGAATGCTAAATCACGTGATTAGTGTTTTGGGACGTGACAATTGAGTAGCTAGATAGCAAATTTGCTTATAGAGGAAAAGGGTGACATGTATGATTACTCAGTTTGTGATAATTAACATAGATGAGTTAAAATAAAAGTCGTTTATAACTTTTACTACTCACAGACGGTTTCAGCAATAATCATCTGTGATCCTTACTATGCACAGACGGTTTTCTAAAAAATCTGTTTGTGTGTACATATATTACAGACGGTTATAAAACTATCTATAATAAAGTCGATATCATAGATCTGAAGTAGTGACTACACGAGATAGAAAAGTAATTCTTATATTAATAGAACTCTGATTAACAGTAAACAAGGGAGATGCTAAAAATTGATTTTTAGCCTTGGCTCAATCGATGGAGAGCCGTCCGATCCGAATCTTGCGTGCATTGTGTCTTCTTCAACCTCCCTACACCTTCAACCCCCCGCCAACCACCCCGCCTCTGGTAGCGTCCCGTCGCCGAATCCGCACCCACCGCTCAACGCCATGCTAACCACTCTGTTTTCCACACCCCTGTCGGCAGCACCTCCCATCGCCTGCCTACTGCCCACGGCTTCAGTTACGCCAGCGTCGCCTCACCACCCACTGCCGATCTAATCACCTCCCCAAGCCTCCCTCTAACTCTGAAATCGTCGGTGAACTCTAAAACCCTAACTCCTCCTTAAACCTTCGTCGGCCGTAGTGTTCGCCAGTACTCTGGGAGGCGTGTAAAAAGAAAAGGCTACTCCCATTCTCCCACTGATCAACAAAAACGACGGTAAATAAAACAAATACGCATAGAACTCAAATAAAAAACAGTAAATAAAACACCCCTAATGAACCTCCACCGAGTTCTCACTCAAAACATAGCCAACCCACACGAGCTACACTGAACTGATCGAGCTACAGATTACGTACTAGCTATGGGATCGCCTCGATCATGGGAACGCGCCATTGGGGGTGGGCAAGTCCGGCCACGCCATGGACATCGCCGCCAGGCCGGTCCAGTACTGCATCTCGGGCGCGCCGAGGGAGACTGGCGGGACGTCTAGCCCGACCGTGGCGCTGCTCAGCGCCGAAGAGACGCTTGATACGGCCGGCGGGAGAGAGGTCACCGCGGTGGTGCAGGGCAGGGACGTGGCGGAGGCGTCGTATTCGTGGGAGCGCCCCGCGTTGCTCACCACCGCGTGGAGCTGGTCGCTGTAGTAGCTTGCTGCCGGTGCCGACGATGACGGTGGCAGCTTTAGCCCGAGTCCTGACAGCACGTCGTGGTGACCCAGCGGCCCCATGCCGAGCTGCGAGTCCATGTGCGGCGGTGTAGGGATCGGGCGCGGCGCGGCCTGCGGCCACAGCGATGGTACCGCACCAGCCGCATTGCCCGCGCCCTGCAGGACCTGGAGGGGAAGGTGGCCCATGGTGTCGAGGCCAAGGAGCCTGTGCACATTGCTGCCGCCGTGGCCTTGCCCGCTCCTGGCGCTGTTGAGGAGCGCCATGAGCTGCGCGGCGGCCGCCTGCTGCGAGGAGGCCCAGGGTACGGGGCCGGCGCCCATGCCCATGCCGAGGCCGAGCGACGGCGCGGCGCCCACAGCCTTGCAGGATACCGCCGGCTTCGCGACGGGCGTCGGCATGGGGCGTGGCTTGCGGCAGCCGCCGCCGATGGGGACGTTGCGGAGCGCGCCCCCCTTGGTCCAGTACCGGCGGCACGTCTTGCAGAAGTGGCGCGGCTGGGTGAGGTTGTAGTTGTTGTAGTAGCAGAACTTGGTGTTGGAGGAGTTGCACCGGGGGCACCGCAGCGGCGCCTGCTCCGCCCCCTGCCCCTGGCCCTGGGGCGACGACGTCGCCGACGACGACTTCGGCTGCGGCTGCTGCGCGGACGAGCGCGACGACGTCGACGACGACGACGTGGGAGACGGCCGGTTGGAGACGATGGGATGCAGCAACATGGGTAGAGACGCCGGGTTCCCATCGTTCACGCTCTTCAGCTGGTCCATTGCTGTCCCTCCGAGCAGTTCTTGGATCATGGTGATGGATGGTGAAAACTCAAGCTCAACTGCTCAAAAGGCTTCTTGAAGCAGAAGAGGATGGGTTCTTTCTTGGAGATGGCAAAGGTGGTGTGGAGTGGTGGCTTTCAGGTCTTGCTTTGTGGTAAGGATCAGATGATGGGGTAGGGTAGAGGTACTGGGGGCGGTGGTTTATAAAGAGGTTGGAGAGCTGAGGGAAGGAGATGGATCATGACATGGAGTGGATTGGATTGAGGCTAAGGGCAGGGGGCAGTCCAAAAAATGAGCAATAGTATATTAATGATTGGATATTTGTAACTTCAGGAAATAAAGACTAAGCCTAATAAAATTTATTAAAAAAACAAAAATTTGAGGGGGCCGTGCTCTCGCTCGCTCTATACTGCCTAGACTAGCTGCTGCAGTGCTGCTTGGGTCCGCCCCTGCCTAGGATTAGCTGCTGCTGGGTTCATTCTGTGCCTTGGCTTTGTCTCTGTTCAGAAACTAATCTTTGTCTTCATCTGTAATTACCTTGGACACTTTGTTGGCTGCATGTGGGTAGAATCAGGTTTTTAGGCATGTAAGCAGGTAGAATGTGGTGGGGCCAAGTAGCAGTTCCTGGGATGATGGATGATAGGGTCTTCGCAGTATGGAACACTGCCATGTTCTAGTTCCAACTGACCAAGTTGGCTATGTTTGGGTCTCCTTTTTTTAACCCATATGCAGGTGATCATTGTTCACTTTACCAAATTATGTAGCCTAGTACCTAATTTTTCCAAATGGCTCACCACATGGTTCTTTGAAATTTCAAGGAGCACATCTTTCGTCCTTTATCGGAAGTAAGTATATATCTTTCCTCAAAATGTTAAACTGGTTTCTCACTCTATTTTCATGAAAGCATGATTGACAGAGCGGACAAAAATTTGCAATTTCTGTCAGCGCACCGTTGCTTGAGGTACTAGATGTGGATTGGCCATTTTCAAAGGTGAAGGACCAAAACGGCCTTTCCATGAAAGTTCGCCGACAAAATCGATCAGCATTACCCCAATACCTTAGCGTTACTGCTAATCAAACTGTTGTGCCACATTGAACATTTCGTTGTGCCACGAAGAACTATTAATCGACGTGCAGCCATAGATTGTATGCATCCTTAGACAGTGCAGAGGCTACAAGCTGTAATTTCATCATAAAAAAAAATCGTATGTGTGATTGTAACGAGATTTGTCCTGTACATTCAGTATTTCTTACACCGATTCCGTGTAAGAAAACTCAAACCACGTGAGTCCACGTCAATCGTTTATCTGGCGTCGTTCGATAGGAGCGAGGGGGCATCGTGAGATGTCAGATAGCAAAGGCGCGGGCTTCAGAGCTGCTTGTGTATCGGGAGACATCGAGAGCTCTCCGTCGCAGCCCCCTACAGCACCCGCTTCCTCTGTAGCTGGCGCCGCCCTGCTCTCCATAGCTGTGGCCGGAGCCTTCGCTCGAGGTCAGGGATGGATCCTTGCCAAGCTCCTCCAATCTCTGGGATGACTAGATTGACTGTCGGGCCAAATCTCATCGACCGCCGAGCTGACAACCATGCTTCGCATGCTCTGCCCCTCTGTTCGCGCTGCTGCGCTTCACCCCTCTTGGGACTTCCACGTGGACCAGCCCCCACCAAGCTCCCTCCTTTGCTTTGGTCCCAAACCCCGGCCGCTGCAGCTGATCTCACGTTTCAGCCTCTCTCTAGCCTTGGTAAGCCCCAAGTAAGCACCCATGTGCCTCACTCAACCTTCCCTGAGCCACTCTTCCCTCTCTCCATACTTGAGCCAAGCACTCACTGAGCCACCATGGCCACCGCCACTGAATGTTCACCGCCAGCCACCATCAATGCACTCCCCGACTATCGAGCCTCAAAACAAGTCCACAACACCCCACTAGCCCTCTCTGGACAATTTATTTAGCCCCCAAACAAGCATCGCATTACAAATATGACAGGTGAAGGGACCGAAAAATTGCAGAATTTGTGGAAGCTCTCACATTGATGCCTAATGCATAGTTTAATTCAAATGTTTGTTAGATTAATTTGGGACCATGATCATTGTTGTTGTTGCCAATTTTTTGAGATATAGCTATGCTAAAAGTTGTGAGACTCTGTTTGATCACATTATCCTGTATGTTTTCACATTGTGCTTTTATATATATCCTTTAATATATAAAAAGCATTCGTCTTGGACACGTGAAAATATCCTTTAGAAAGGCTCCAGATTGCCAAAGTTTATGAAGGAGTAGACGATAAGAAAAGAGAGAGCATGAGGTTAACTCTTAAACCTATAATCTCAGCATTACATTATTCAATCTTACTTTACATCTAACTTTTCCTATGTTTGATAGGCCTATGGTTATTTTTTATTTCACCTCTCATCGACCATTTAGTGTTCAATAGTTCTTCCATTATACATGTATCATAATACAATGCTTCTCACATTGTGTTTTTATGTTTCAATCATGCATCTGGTTTCAGAGTCCCACATAGAACTAAATCTCATCATGCTTTGCCAAAGAAATAAATTGAACCATTACCATTGATATTGCCTATAGAGTTTCAGTTGGCTTTTATTTGTCATTTCAAACATACTTTAACTATTGTCTGTAATAGTTATGGCTCCTATTTCTCTTATTGGGGGAATAAATTCGATTGAGAAGGATGACAATAAATTGTATTAGAGGACATAAATATGTGATGGAAAGCTATTTTAATCCTATTACACTGCAAATATGTCAGATTGCATGCATTTGAACGTCCAAAACATGTACTTCTATCATAAGCTGAGGTTTTCAACATATTGTAGCTCAATATCACATGTTAAGTGTTCCTCCTGTCATGGTTATGTCATCTTTTCAGATGTAGCACCGCTTAACCAAACGCCTGCAAGCATATCTTTAAAATGCGGAACACCATAACCCTCCACCTTATTTGGATTTAAGTGTGTAGTCAATTGATGTCATGTTCATGGGTTATTGTGAGGCATCTTACATCTGACAGTCCTATATGAAGTTCTTGCTATTTGGAATAGCGAGTAATGATAGTTTTACTAGGATGAGTTATTATGTTGATTTCAGCTATGTGTGCTATTATGTTGATTTCAGCTATGTGACCTACCTTTTGTTTATTGGTATCACGAATAAGGATTTTAAGGTGCAATTGAAATATTGAGAGTTATCTTCTTGCTCTTTTTTTTTTCTCTAATTCCTAGATATTTAGTCCTACTTATATTAATCGCAAAATAATGTATTAACTATTGATGCAGACCGTATACATATGTATTCCTACATGCAAGAAATTTATGCGTGCATATTGACTGTTTTTACCAAAGTTTTGCATGGGTCATGTTCGCTGCATTAGCAATTGTTGTTATATATTCTTTGTTCAGTTTTCCATTCCCATACAACCTATTCTATTTTGCCGCTCTGGACATGTTGTTTACCTAGCTTTCCTTATCAACTTATTTCTTGACCATTATTAGTTTGTTTTTGCATGTTGTCTTCTAGAGTGCATATTCCGATATGTAACCTTTAATTTCAATCTGTTTCATTTCAAGGTCCCCAATCATTCATTTTCAGGAATGTATAGTTTTCCTTAGGGTTTAGCTTCATATTTGGCTGAACCAAGATCTTCGAAGTCTGAACTGATAACTGTGGGCTAACCTATGCACTCATCACGGTATGCCATTTAAGCCACCTTTCCCTTCACTTGGTTTCATGCTAAGGAAAATTTTGAAATTTCTTCATGTATCTCATAGTCTGTGTTTTGTTTCCTATAATTTACAAAGATGGCTTACATATGGCAAGAGAAAAGTTGTAACAGTTAAAGGAAATATATCCCTCTGCTCCAAGAGAAGAACTATGATTTTATCAAGGATTGAAGGGAGAGCTAGCTCTATCAAAAGAAACACAGATTTTCTCACACATTGAAATGATGAAGCTGCGTTTACAAAGCATATATCTTTAGGTGATTTTCAGAGTAATAGAGTCGCATATATCTCACACAATAGCGTATTATAATTACAAGCCTTCGCCACAAAAAATGCTCATTTCTTACATATCTAGAGAACTGTTTGTTCTTGTTACTTTATCTGATTTGGTGCCCGTCTTAGCTCCACAATGTGAATTACTTGAGTCAAAATAGTTGGTTTCATATTTCTATGCAATATCCACCTTTTCCTGTACTTTTTTTAATGCTAATTCTTAGCTTATTTTAGATTTTAAGTATGTTTGAATACAAAGAATGGCAGGATAATTAATCGTATAAAGTAGTAGCTTCACGAGGTCACAGATTTGTCATTTTTATAGGGAGAGGGATGGATGAAGAAGTCGTAGGGGACATATAAGGATGACAGAGTAAGAAAACAGCCACTTGTAACTTTATAATACCTAATTATTTTATTCACACTCATCTAATTTTTGTTTTATTTTATCCATTTTTCCCTTGTTGCAGATCGATGAAACAACTCATTACAAAGCTAAATGTGTCAATAAAGGAAGGTTCAGTAATTCAAAAAAAGTAGCATCGAACTGTGCTACTTGAAGAAAGAATACAAAGAAGAGAAGAGAAAGAAAAATCCACACCATTATGTGCTCACCTAAGGTAATTTTTTTAGCTGTAGGAAAACTTCATAACTACATGTTCTATGATTTCTAAATAGAAATGCAAAATTTAAATTAGAAACATTTATCTCTAACAACAAAAACATCTTAGGTAATTTTATTTTTAGTAGTAGATAGATTGTATGAATTGGTAGAGTATTGGAAAGGCTAGTAGACATGTCATAGAGATACCTTTATTACCCCATAGTTGATCCCGTAGTTGATTATTGGAAACTATACTTTTGCAACTAAGTAATCAAAGAAATCATATCTAATAGTAGAAACTAGACAATGTTATGTAACTAACGCAAAAATAATCAGGTTAATCGGATCTTTAGATCAAGAGTTATGATACTCGTAAGCAGATTGTGATAAAAATTTATTAAACCCTAATTTCATGATTATGCAAGAATTAAGAATATTCAACCAATCAAACTTTTCAAAACTTCTCTAAAAGATAGAGTTTCTATTGATGTAATTGATGGTTGTTTTTTGTTTCTTGCACCAATACCTTTTTTATTAATTGCATTATCATAAAATCAGCTAATAATCTTAGGCATTAGTTTTCTACGATTTTATATCTCAGTGTATTGTTATATGTAAATTTTTAAATGATTGAATCATTTTGCTTTGCAGGTATAAAGGGAAAATTATGTGATTACCAACTAGCTGGACTTAATTGACTCGTACGGTTGTATAAGAATGGTATCAATGGGATATTGGCTAATGAGATTGTATGCTAAACCTGCTAATCTTAATAAGCAAAAATGACAAAGATCTTCATAATCTTAGTCATTAATGTGGTTAAGCAGCATACTATTTATTCATTTCTAATTGCATGTTCCCAAAGGGAAGCTGGGAATCGGGATAAAGCAAAAAATAAAAAGAACATACAATATTTCTGTTTATATTTTTCAGCTTCAATGTTACTACTTATATCTCATTTACCGACCTATAATAATGCAAGTATTGTATGAAGTTTTCTACCATTTTATTTGGTGGCAATACAATATGAGTTTGATAATGAAAATCAAAGATTCCCTGTGCAATGACTTGGATTCCTATGTTTGAACACGGTCAAAGCCACAGAGAGGCTTGGCTCATTTGTATTCAACCTAAGTTATTATGTTATACTTCCGTAATATCTTGCACAACATATTTCTTATGTACATATTAGCAATTTTCTTTTGACAAAAAATTAGATTATTCTATTATATTTATGATACTTTATTTGCATTACCCTGTAGCTGGTCTGCAGAGTTTAAAAATCTATCCTATTTACTAAGAACTATTTGAATCGTGACCTCAACAGACCAGAGCAATTTTTGGTATACCCGTGAATTTAGCCCCATGTGGTTGGGGCCAAGTTTTGGTCATGCAAAATTAGCCAGCCAGCTACAGTTAACAGAGAACGCAGGGCTGGGGCGAGCAAAATGGTTAAGGTGGCAGCTGTCCATTGGCTGCACGTATTTCAAAAGTTTTGGATTAACAAATTTTAAATCACAATATCCTTTAAATCACAATATCTCCTAAACTATAGATCTGACTTTTAATCCGTTTGCATAGTTATATTCCTTGTAATTAAATCTACAAATCAAGACCTATATTGACTATTTTGATGCTTAAAAATAACCTTAATTTTGTTACTGTCCTAATTTTGACTTGGTCAGGAACAAAACCTACCAAATTTTTATATTGCCCCAATTTATCCATGGCCAAAATTTAGCTTGACCTGTTAGGACCAGTAACCAAACAACCCCTAATTATCCTCCTAGGTCAAAATTTTCCCTCTCTTCCCATTCCATCCTACCATATGTTTGTATCCGTTGACCATGTGTTTGTTATATTGCTTCACATATCCAATTGATTAGTTTGAAGCAACTGAGCAAATAATATGCCATCAAATTTGGGAAATTCACTTGGTTAAAAAAACGATCGCTAATACATAAATATTCTGCACAACCAAAATCATAAACTTCATGCAATATAAAGCATGGTTGATCGATGCAATACTATTTCTATGATAAATTATGATAGTATACAATATGAATACATTAAGAATGTAAGGTTGGGAGAAAAAATGCGACAAGACGTGCTAGACCCCTTCATAACTAGGTTCTATAAAAAAATTTAAAATATATTTGACAAACTAAGAATACTGCATGATCTTTTGTATTTTTCTAATACTCTATAAAAAATTAGGTGTAACGTTGATCGTCTCCACCAGGTAACTCGCAAAACCAGCCGACGGGCGCGGCAGTTTTCTAGTAGCATGTACCATTAGGATTCGGAAGTGGAGCCCGTGCATCACACTGTGTGGACTGTGGTAGGTAACGTCATGATCAGTAGGCCGCGCGAGGGGTGATCAGAATGCGATGCACGGGTAGTCCCCCGATTCAGAGCACTACAGGAGAGATCAAATCATCGCAGGAATTTTCTAAGCCGAAAGATGGAAGGAAACGAAAGGAACATGCTCATGAGCAAATAGCAATGGAAACGGACCCGAATGAGGATTCTCCGTTCCCCAATCATGCAGTCAATGCGAGACAGAACCCCAGAGGCCAGATACCACAAGAGTACACGGCCATGTGTCGTTGCCCTGCCGCAGCTATCTGAAAGCCCTGAAACTATATAATTATTTGCAAGAACTGTGGATTAATCTGGCAATTTGAGGCCTTGGAAGGCTCGAAAAATGGCCTTGTCGCCACCAGCTTGCAATGGTCGGCTGGAGCTGCCTTGACCTCCCCAGAACGTCCAGAATTCTGTGACTCACGCATGAGGTGACAACCCTTGACCCTCTCGGTTTGTTTGAACAAGCTACTACATGCATGCAAAAGTACGCAACAGTAAGTTGATCAACCTGTTATTTAGTGCGTTGCCGTGACATTTTAGTCATCATTCCCTGACCAGCACGACATGATTACTACGAATCTGCAAGTGCTACCGTATTAGAAATGTCATGGTCATGCATGTCACATTCCAGACTGTTGCAGGTCAGTCCGGAGAAGAGAACAGTGCCCGGAGCTTTTTATATTGCATTGCTTGAGCGTTGTGAGAATGAGAGATTTGGAGGAAATATAATGGAAAGGACGATGGTAAAATACGTGTCAAAGGGATTTGAACAGGGCTATCACCTTTTTTTTTTTCATTTCTTCGAGGGATGCACCTGTGTATACCAATTTGCAAGCAAATTTTTACTTCGAATTCGTAAGTATATCACAGCTCCAATTTTTTTGGCGAGGGTTCTTTTGTTTAAGTACTTTGACACAGTACGTCCACAGGACAGCCGGTTTGTCTGGACGTGGCAAAACTCATATCGTTCGCACAGGCGCTCGCATGCGTAGTATAGTACACTGTGCTTGGGTGCCTCGTCTTCCCATGGCTGCCGCTGCTGCCCATGTTGTACACTGCAGATTGGAAATTGGGAATCCTCCCTGCAAAGTGCAAACAGCAACCTGACTGGTCGCCTCCCTCGCCTGATATCGGTCGGCATGGTGGCCCATCCCCCAACGCCGTGGGGCAGCAGTACGTACGCAGCTGGTAACGCACGCCTGTCGTCATCAAGCCATACATATTTCTTCACAAATTTTAGTCGGTTGGAAAAACTAGGAAAATATTTTACGTAGTAAGTACAGTCAGCGATTTCAATTTCGTTTTAATTTTTTTCGTTTATCGGCAAAGAGACTAAAATTTATGAAATTTTGATTGTTTTTCATTCTATGCTCTATAAATTTCACGTGTCAGTAAAAAAAATTAAAATTAAATATTTTGTTCACCTCCAAAGTTCACAAAACTTTAGTGAAATGTTAATCTTAAATACAGTAAACCTGTTCTCAATTCACGCTTGCGCTACACTGATCAAAATACTGCCCGAATTGGGTCGGGCGAATGATTATAACACGGCGACCGATCGAACCAGCACTCGGGCCCAAATGATTAACGCTGCCCGGCGGCAGTACGCTCAGGTCCGGTCAAATTACGCTGCGACGCAAAGGTGAAACGGGCGCGTTGGAGCGTGCCGCGCGGGGGCATGGCAAGGCAGGGCAGCCCGACAGGCGGTCGTACTACGCGCCCGGCGGAAACGACCGCGTGCAGCGGATGCCCGGCTGCCCCCACACCCCCCGGATTCCTGCGCCCGCTCGGCTCCGATCCGAGCCCAACCGAGGCGAGCGCCCGTCGGGTGCTCGCCCTCTCGACACGGCGCTGCCACCAGCCGGGCGGCCGGCCAGCCGGGGCAGAGTCACCTCTTGTTTGGGGCCGATACCGCTCGGCTCAAAGGCAGGTTCGGCAGGAAGGGCCGGCAAACGCAAAGCGTTAAAGTGACGTGCACAAAAGCGAGAAGCTAGCGTGGCTAACCTAGCCGCCAGGAGTGCCGACTGACTCCTAGAAACCCGGGCTACTAGTCCTTGCCCGGCCGGGCCTGCCTTTACCTCGCTGCTGCTGCCTCGCTTCTCCCGGACATGACCGACCGATCATGGAGATCGATGAGGTGAGAGATTCTCTACCTACTAGCAGTAGCGGCTAGTTCCGTGTAATGATGGTACAAGCTACACTGAGTCAGTAGAGCTGTCTCGTAGCCACCACTTCTCATTGATTCCTTTGTTTCCCCCTGCATGGACGTACATGGTCTCGGTAAAGAAGACCTCGAATTTTTTCTTGCTACCAGAACCATGGAGTACTACTATGTCTATGCATGAATGGCGGCAAGGAGCACATTTTTCGGATGATGCGAAGGCAATATAGAAAGAAATAGTACAATCAAGTTCTGAGTTACAGGGGAACTAACCGATCAGGATTCAGAACAGGAAAGGTCCAAAATTGTGCTGTATCATCATGGCTCATGAGTGAGGATGGAAAGGAAGGGGTGCCTGGGAGGCCAGGGGGAGAAAGTGCATGCATTCGACGTATCAGAGTCTGGGCACGCTAAAATCTGGGTGGGTGTCGAGCCATGGGATGAGTGGCACATCGGCGCGATCGCGCTAGCGGCATGTCGTGGTTGCTCACTCATTGTGCCTGGCGAGCACTTTCGGAGTTTGGGAAAGATGTATGGATGTATCGATCGACGGACGGACGGACGGGGCGAAAGGACGGGTGCAGCCGTGCAGGCAGCAGGCGCCCAGAGTGAGGCGCAGGGCCTCCTACGGGCCAACACATGTTTGTCCATGCCCGTCGGCGTCTCTCTGAATGATAGGACGTGACATGAGGAAACAAACTCTTGTACCCTTGGGTGCCTTTTCCACTGTGTGCTCCTCGCTCTCTGTTTTTTTTTTCCCTGTGTCTTCTTCTTCTTCTCCATAGCCTGTGATCGCACGCAGCTCGATGCGGCGTGCACGTCAAGAATGGGAATATCGGGTGGACACCCGTCTTTTCCCGCCGGAACGAGACGGGACTGCAGATTAGGGTAGGAAGATGTTGGAAGGGGTCCTGGATAAGCATGATGATGACGGTCAAGCTCGGGATTCGTGCCGCCTGCGCTACGCTGTTCAAAAAGGCGCATTGGCACGCGCCTGAAAATTGGGAAAGCAGATGCTAGACCACTGGCTCCCTCGCAAACCCACGCTAGGAACGAGGTGATCTTGCTACCAGCAGTAGAACCTTTCGGTGTTTTCATGAGGCGTCGAAAAATTCCTTAGCAAGTTTCACGATCCCGCTGTCTGCTTGATGCACCAGATCACTGCAAAATGACCGAGGAGTGCTTTGTGCTGAATACTCCTGATGAATTTTATTCAACAGTGCTATACACTGGTACCGTTCCGTTCTGTCCTGATCCTGACGGTCCATTTAAATACAGTACTGGCACTACTTTACTGCCAGTGGTATGCTCAGGTTCAGGAACTAGCACGTCAAAATTAACAATCGGAGCTGGGATACGTCACGGCTTTATCAGATCATCCGCTTTATTTCTCGGAATTTCCACACGCGGGGAAGAGAGCTAGCAGCAGCCGAGCTCGATAGTACTAAGAACAAACATAGTGCTTCCAATCCAACACGGATCACGGGCGCGCTGCCAGAGGCAGCGCCAATAAAGATTCGATCGGGAACCGCTATCATCACGCCTCTGGCCGGAGCTGCCTGCCAGCCTTGTGCTCTATCATCAGTAGTGTCACCCTCCAAGAACATTCTCATGCATCAGATGTTTGCCCCAATCTTTTTGTTTAATCGATCGCTGCTCGATCACTAGCTAGGGAACTGTGCGTAGCAGACTGTGTGTGTGACTGTGGGTGACAGTGTGAGACTGCCAGGACGGAATCAAAGACCAAATCGATGGCACATCGCCATGCACAGTGTTGGAGTATAGTACTCTTGGGCGGCACGAGGGAAACCATTACGCCCATAACGGGATCAGGGGTGAGGTACGTGCCGTCACGGTAGCCAAGGCTGTGGATCCGGCCGTTGTACTATACGCCGGTCGGCACGAATCATTCACGATCTGTAAAGGAACGGCGATCAAGATCGTGCCCGTACGTAACCCAAAGCGCATGATCATTACTGTCTGCCAATATGCGTTGGGGATTCGGTGCTGGAATAGTCTCGCTATGAGTCTGTTTGTTTTAATTGTAGACTGTGAAAAGCAATTTATAAATTATGAATTATAAGAAGTTAAATTGTGGATTGTTATAATTCGGTGAGAGACGGATTGTTGGATTGTTATAATTTAGTTGTTAGATTGTAACAATTCATCTTTTCTAATCACCTGTTTGTTTCAGTTTTTAGATTGTGATTGCAATTCAACTTTTACAATCTATCTATTTGTTTCAGCTTTTAAATTTTAATCGCAATTTAACTTATATAATTCGAAACAAATAGGGCCTAAGTTGCTGCCTTCCAAACGTCTTTGGTGATTTCTCTCCCATGTGACTGGGAAATCAGGTACCGTGCGTAATGTCCAGTGTGCAACGGTGTTTAGTTGTCCGTTTGGATGCCTTCGAGCAGTTCTTCTAGTTACAGAAACAACTGAAGTGGCAGATTTCCATTTTGCTCTGCAAAGATATCACCAGGTGTACAGGTGCACTGAGCTCATAGTATAGTACTTTTTGCGCTAATACATGGCCATTTTACATGCATGCCAAGGCAGGAGTGAACACCGATAGATACAGATCGGCGCTAGGCTGGGACTCGTGGCAGCCGGGCGGGTGCGGGGTGCCGTGGATGCTGCAGCGCGGCGGGACATCTAGGGCTGTGATTAGTTTTCTGTATGGATTCTTGCTCGTATGTATCGTATATATAGATTAAGAAGAAGTAGGTTAATTTAGACTTAGCTAAATGGGTTGTCTGGTATGAGCTCATTTAGACAGGGCTTAGTTGACCTGACTAACTAACCGAGTCATGCTGTGTCAACCTGCATGCTAGAGGTGTGACCGTGAAGCACAATGTCATGACGGGCGTGGCGATGTGGCGGGCTCGAGCGAGACAGGGCGGGGTTACGCTGCAACACGGTGGCAACGCATCGGTGGTGGGGCGGCTGAGGCAGAGCTGGAGGGCGGTGCTGCGATAGGATATAACCGGGTCAGACACTTTAAATCTGATAAACTTAGACGCCCTATTTAAATCGTCAACTAAATGGGCCCGTGAGGACAGGTAGGCCGGCGCATAAAATGGGCCCGTGCGCGCTCGCGGCGTCGCTTGGGGCAGCGGAGAGACTCCGAGACTGTCAGCGCTAGGCCCGACGTGATACCGTGGGATGTGGGGGCTGCCAGCCTGCTTGCTACTCTATCTTTTTCCGGCCTGCAAAGCTATCTACCCAGAGGCCCACGATCCCATCCCAACGGTTCGCATCCCTCAGGCGCACCGCCGCCTGCCAGTTCCCGTTCCGCCGCTCCGCGTTTCAAAATTCGAGCCCCTCGTCGGCGGTCGGCCCCCTCGACCTTCCTCAACAAGTCGACGCGGCGCTTTGAGGCCTCGTTGCCAGCTTCCTCACCTCCCTCCCTTTCTCAGCACCACCACCACCACGCCGCCCTCGCCTACGATGGCGGAGCGCCCGGAGTGGAGCATGTCCGACTTCGAGATCGGCAAGTACATCGGCGAGGGCAAGTTTGGCAAGGTCTACCTCGCCCGAGAGAAGAAGGTCCGACCCTCGAAACCCTAGCCTCCAGTCCTTTCGATTCCCCCCAAAATCTCTCCTCCGCGGAGGCTGATCTCCGCGCTCGGCGATCCAGAGCGGGTACGTGGTGGCGCTCAAGCTGATGTACAAGGCGAAGCTGGACAAGTACCGGTTCCACGCGCACCTGCGGCGGGAGATCGAGATCCAGCACGGCCTCGACCACCCAAACGTGCTCCGCCTCTTCGCCTGGTTCCACGACGACGAGCGCGTCGTTCTCGTCCTCGAGTACGCGGCCCGGGGCGAGCTGTACAAGGTCCTTCGCGCCGCTGGCCACTTCACCGAGCGCACCGCCGCCACCGTAAGCGCGCCCTGCCCGTATCCCTTCTCTTCCCTGTTACTGTTACCCCCCCCCCCCACCCTCTCTGTTGGGCCCATTGTCTTTCCCTTCTCTTAAATCCGAACCTAATATTCGAAGCAAAACTTTTATGACAACGACTGTAAGATATTAGTGCTATTCAAGTCATGAAACAGCAACAGATTGTTAGCAATGTCCCAACATGCTCTTACTCCGATCTTTTGTATAATTCATTAATTGCTGATACATTCGTATTGTGCATTGGTTACAAGTTGAAGTAATAGTTCATAAAAAAGTGCTGAAGTAGTAAACTATTTGATATCAATGTTTTCAAGTCGGTAAGTCGAACCTAGACGCCATGGCACCGTTCAGGCCACTAAGTCGACTAGACGGCTGACTAGGCCCGACTAGTCGGTGCCTAGTCGGTCGACCAGGTTACTAAGTCGTCCTGGCACTTAGGGATAGGTAGTAATAGTAGTAGTAGTGTGGTAGTACAAATACATGGTTTGATGATTGAGGAAGCAGCAATTGAGGAAGTACCAGTAGAAGCTGGGGCAGCAGCAGCAGCCTCAACGGGGAACACATGAGCACCATGGCATGATGCCGAGCATATGCATCTGCACACATATAGGCATCTACACACGAGCACACATCCAAGAGGAGCAACTAGCAACAAAATCGAACCATGAAGGAGGAAGTACACAAACCGCCTGAGTAGGATGAGGAGTGGCTCATCTTCGTCATGAAGGAAGCGCGGAGGCAACGGCGGTGGCTGGTTGCAGAGAGGAGGAAGCGCGGTGGCGGTGGGCTAGAGAGAGAGAGGAGGAAACGCGGCGGTAGGCTGTAGAGAGGAGGAAGTGTGGCGGCGGCAGCGGGCTACAGAGAGGAGGAAGCGCAGCGGCGATGGGCTGGACTGGAGACGGGAGAGAGAGGACAGAGGACTAGAGGAGGTATATATATGGGGCTATGGGCTCATGAAACCCTAATGGGCTGCCGAAACCAGCCTAGATTCCCAGTTCCAATAAGTCGTCCATGACTTGTCTGGACGATTAGTCGCGATTGATCGACAACTAGTTGGACGACCAGCCATCTATACGCTCAAGTCGCGTCTAAGTGCCTAGTCGGTGGCAGCTGACTGATTTGTTGATTAATCGTCAACTAATCGTGACTAATCGGATGACTTGAAAACACTGTTTGATATTTGATAGTCTTAGTGCCGATTTTTACAAGTTGTTAAATGGTAGCGGGGTTTGATGGATCTTCGTATCATCTCATTTCAACATTAACTTTCTCTGGAAACTCTAAAGCATTTTCTAAAATGCAAGGCAAAGGATCAATCCCATTTTACAAATTAAACTGTATCCAAATTTTTTTTCCCACAAACTGCAGCTCATGTGTGGCACATGTTGTGCACTCTGAGATTTACTCCTCTCAGCCTAAACATCGACAACAATGCGAGAATCCCTAGTATCTCTTTTAGCCTGAGCCAATTCAGCTTATGGTAATGCCCACTAATGGCCAAGAACTTGTGCTGGCATTGCCATACCAGGCCATAGAGCATGATATGTGTGTGCAGGTTTCCTTCTGATTTGCCATTCTTTTGTTAGATTCTATGACGACACTAAACCTTCTATGTTTTAGTATGTCGCGAGCCTCGCTGGTGCACTGGCGTACTGTCACAAGAAGCAGGTCATTCATAGGGACATCAAGCCAGAAAATTTGCTACTTGATATTGAGGTTGGTTCTTCTTCTTTATGCAGTTTTTGCACCTCAATACTGTTATCCTTTCTAAATTCTACCGCCTTTTTTTATTTGTGCGTTTATGTTGGTATTATCTATTGTTGCAAGTAAATTTAATGGTGCCTGTCATTGTACTTTTGCTATCTTTCGTTTTGTTATAACTTTTTTAACTGGACGGCCTTATTTCTGCACAACATTGAATCTAATATAACCATTGCTGTAAACCTAAACTTCGCTCAAGAGTAGTGCCTGCAATTCCATTTTGTTATAATTTTAATAGGCCGATGGTCTTATTTCTGCACAGCATAGACTCTGACAGAATCATTGCTGTAAGTTTGCTCTAGAATTAGCTGATCTCATAGCATATCATGGGCATTTTTTTCTTTCTCTAAATGATTTGTCCCTCTTAAGTGGACTATAAAAGTATTTTTCTATTTTTACATGTAAACAATGCAGAGTGTAAGACTTGACTCTTCCGAAGAGTCAAAACTGAAAAATGTTGTCTAGGAAGGGCTTTAGCCATTAAAATTTGAAATACAAGGCACTGTATTATATGTACATGCAGATGATATGTGTCATTATGTCTGAATAACGGTAATCATCTTGCACGTGAATCATACTGGACAGGATATATAGCATGCCTCTATGAATAATTTTGGAAATTTATACATGATGTTGCTGATTTGCGTAACATATGTGGAGAAACAGTTGTAATGTAAATGCCAAATTCTTCTTAGTTCTCTCAATAATACTGAAGAGCTGCTAGTGTCACAATTGGTATTATTAAATGCTTAGCAGCAAAATTGTTAGTTATGCTTCCTACCTCAGAGAAGTCGACAAAAAACAAAGTTGATACATCGATATGCCGGAGCTGATGGCTCATGCCACACTGTCTTGAGCTCTTGAAGCATCAAATGCTGAGTGTTGAATGAGATAACTAGTTAACTTCCTTTTCTCCAGGGCCGACTTAAAATTGCAGACTTCGGATGGGCAGCTCGATCAAATGCTAAACGACACACACTCTGTGGTACAATCGATTATCTGGCACCAGAGATGGTAGAGAAAAAAGCTCATGACCATGCCGTTGACAACTGGACTTTAGGAATCCTGTGCTATGAGTTCTTATATGGTTCACCACCTTTTGAAGCTGATGAACAGGACGATACCTTGAGAAGGTGAGGACTAAGACATCTGTTTTCTTTTTTCTCTCCCTGATCTTCATTCCTTAACACTCTGTGCCACATGAATTTTGAGCAGGATAGTTACAGTGGATTTGACGTTCCCTTCAACTCATTACATATCTGCAGAGGCTAAGGATCTCATTTCCAAGGTACCATCTAAAAGTATTTGTTATATCCTAAATAAGAGATTAATTAAAATGGGTTGGACTATTTACCTTTATGTGTGAACTGTATGCAGCTTCTAGTGAAGGATTCAAGCAAGAGACTTTCTCTTGAAGACATTTTGAAGCATTCATGGATAAAAAAGAATGCAGATCCTTCAGGGAGTTGCGTTAAGCAAAAAAATCAATCAAGAAGCTAAGGTAAATGATAAGGGAATATGTACGGTATCTTCTGATCAACACTATGCTGAGCATGAAACATACAAGTTATGTTTTGGCCCCATTTGACGTTGTATTCTTGTTTAGCTTCACATACTTTTTCCATATCCGAACAATTAGCTGTCAAATGTAAAGAATAAAACGATTGACTGCACTCACAAGAATCAGTCCTTATTTCAATGTAGTTATACACTTTCATGCCCGGCTTGGATACCTGGTATGAACAAAAGGATGGCTCAATTTTTCAAATCAATCTGCATGTTTGCTTAGATCAGCAAAGAGCGTCCTTCTCCCCTCCTGGCATTTCTTAGGATTTTAATTTGCACCTTTTGCTCTGCTGACTGCTTGTAGATGATACACAATTACTGTGTTGTATAACTTCGATGTTCTGCTAAATTTTCCTTTTGTTTTCTCTACAGCATGTACTCCTACTGCGAGCCGGTCCCGTTTTGGCAAAAGACCTGTTTGCCGGTCTGTTTTCGTCGCTTCTGGTTCCGGAGGCTTTGGATGTTTGTAGTCTGATCTTTCTGGAGTGGGAATGAGGCTGGCTTAAGTTTCATTTAATGTTGGTCTAAGCTGGTCAGTGGAGAGGAATGTGGTTTACTTGTGGTGGCTTTATTTCTTGAGAATTGCTATTTCTCAGTCGCCTGAGATTTTGCTTATGTCTTCACATTTTGACCGTAGGACCTATCCCCGCAACCGTGAAATCCTGTTGTCTTTTATGGCCATGGATCCATGACTGTAAAAATCACCCTACAACCGTAAAAACCAATGTAGTTTTTACATCCACGAGGTCCATGACCGTAAGAAACAATAAGATTTACGGTTGTGAGAATATTTTTACAATTACAAATGTGACTGAGACATAGTCACCTGATAAGAGAGATACCCTTATTTCTCTCTGTTCAGTCAACTGTATATTGTGTTCTGAACATGGTACTGACGGTACTTTGTAATTCTGTTATCTTTGGCAATGGAATCCTGTGATGACCGTTAAAGAAAAAGGAGCAATTAACTTGGTATCATCGTAAAAATCGTAAAAGTTAAAAAATACCATCGGTGTGAGGATAACATATGAGGCAGGATCATATATGTCATCTTCACACTGATGGTATTTTTTAATATATGCACTTTTGCGATGATATTGTCTAATTTCCTCTACAAAGGATCATGGGAGCATCTTAGTTTCAGCTGCTGGAATTCTTATATAACTAGGTAAGTGTCCGTGTGTTATAATGGAGTTTAAAATTTTGGTCTGTCCCAACAAAAGAGACAATATGTAGACAATAAGCTATTGAAACTTCATTCCAACATACAGACAATAAGCTCTTTCACTCGTACCATTTTTGTTAATTTTTAATAGTCATTTACTTTCTCATAATTAAAGCAATAAATGGCTATCATCTACAATAATACTTAGAGATATCACATAAATAGCTGACCAGCTCATCATGAGAAAGGACATAATCATGAGTGCTTTACAATTAGAAGCCAAATAATGATTGTCATGGTTTCAGAAATAAGATTCATCCATCCAAAGGACCATAGTCTATCAATAGTTGCAATATTGCCCCTACAACGAAGTTTCTTGAAGTATGAAATCATCTTTTTCAGTACTAAGGGTATGTTCGTTTGGGTTTCTGCTTCTTAGAAGCTAGAAGACAAAACAAACATCATGTTTTTGCTGGCTTCTTACTATAGTTTTTGAGAAGCAAAACCAATCTTTACTACTATAAAAACCACAGAAGCCAGAAGCAATCTCTTACTGGCTTCTACCAACAGCAGGCTTCTGAAGAAGCAACAGCTTGCAGAAGCCCAAATAAATAGGCCCTAAAGAGTAGAAGTGCGCCTATGCATGGTGCTTGTTGAACCTTGATGCAATTAGTGCTATTATTGTACTACCAAGCTATGAGCTGCAAGCTTGCAACATTCAGTAGTACAGATTACTATTACCTAAAAATACTTAGACCTCAAAACAAGCAACTTACACATGAATTAAACGTTTACAGGGACATCTGTTGAGCCCAACTAATGAACAAACCTGACCTAATGGTTTGGCAATTGTTTCAAGTCATGAGCCAATCTAGTTATAGGAACTGATAAAATGAATTGTGTAAATAATAACCAGCAGACTGGAAATAAAATATTTTCCTACTTGAGGCCCAAAAACATGAAAGCTAGGTATTCTAAGGTATTTAAGTTGCCTTAAAATTTTCGTTACTAACTCTTGCTGAAACCACACTAAGCTTCTGATATGTTGACCTAACAAAGTGGACTTAAGCTCACATGACCAGAGACAAAACAAATAAACGTTTTCTACAGCTAGGATCTCATATACGTATATATGTCCTTATTTTCTGTATTGACCATAAATTTTGTGTTGGCATGTTTTCAAAGAAATTTCATCACATGGAGCATACTTGAAATGAAGGAGAACAAAAGGAATCAAAATCTCATTCAAAGAAGTATATTGATCAGCATAATGTTGGAGCACTTATATCTAAACTGTGTCCTGAAACAATCAACACCGGTCACATGGGACAAATCATATCATTGATTATTGAAAAGCCACTACAAAAGTAACAAAACATAACCAGTGAACAAAAAATAGTAGGTAGAGGATTCACCTTGTGGCTGACGAATAGGATCTCCTATCAGTGCTCACTCCATGATGACTTACCACCATTACAGACTGACATGAGCAAAAAGAATCCTATGCCAAAAACATTTTGCCTCAGGTCTTGTTTATTACAAATTATAGCCACGAAAGCAATCACATAAAGCATATTATTTAAAATGCAATTAGTACATATAGAAAAAAGAAATTGCAGGTATCACTTACCGAGAATCATATTATATGCCAACCCTTAAAGGAAACGGAAGTGACTTTCCTTGATATATTCAGTTGAGACAAGCACAACTATAACTTGGGCTCTAGCAAGTTAATAGCTGTGTCTCATTGAAATCATGCCAACACTAGTTGCAATTCGGATCAAGAACTGTCACATGGATATGCAAAAGATCATTAATTTTCAAGTTCATTTTGAATCAATCGATTTTCCTTCTAACTTCTGATATAGAGGCAAACATATAAAAAATCATAGCACTTCAAGATGCATTTAATCAAAACAGTAGTGCAGCCCTAAATAAGTCAAAAATCAATATGGTGAGTAGTACCTTTATGGAGGAGAGGAGAGCCACAACAAGCTAGGCAACATGTTCATTTGATGAACATAGATATTTATTTGTAGACAAATACATGACCTTTGCCAATTCAACAATTGAACATAGATTTTTGTTTACTTCGCCACAAATGAAACCCGAAATATTTTACAGTGCACAATCTTACGAACGACGGCGCACACCCAATATACAAAATCTGAGAACTAACCATTGCAAAGACCAACAAGAATAAAGGAACTGGCGGTGATGGAGGAGCTCAATTGTTTCACACTCTATCATTATCTGGAGGCAGTAATATCTCCGTATATGCAAACCGCCATTGCCTACCTATAGAAATCTCACTATAAGCAACCCACCAAGTAGGGAACACATCGTAAGAGATGGAGCACCAAGTAAAAAAAATCACAAACACACAAGTCTAAATCTGTGGAGATTTTTTTTGGAAAAACAGATCATCTAGCAGTAGAGGCTGAGTCTGGCATACTACCTGTGCAAGCAGCATCACCTAAACTCGATGGACGCCGTTGAGAGCGTTGACATCCTCTAGACGGAGTGAAGGCCCTTTCTTGGCGACCTAGCCTTCGCCGCTGCTTTGGATCCTACACCACACACACCAAAATCCACCCAAGGAGAAGATGAAGTCATGGGGACGCATCGTGGATCGATCGGCTCATGAAATGTGGAGAATTTGCACGTGTGTACCTCGAATCAATTGGATTCATGTCAGATCGGTTGGATTTAGTGGTGCCCTTTGTGTTGGTCACCCTTGGTCTCTCTCTTTCTCTCTCTCGTCGGGAACGAGTGGGCCATGATTCCTTTCCCCCTCGGTGATTCTATTGATATGTGCTCGTGCTACCGCAGTCAGGCCACCGGGGGCCGGTGGAGCGAGGGTAGAAGGAGGCAAGGTAAAGGAGACGACATAGGGGCTCGAGGGTGCCGTGGTTCTGCGGGAGGGTGGACGCGATGCTATGGGAGAAGCGTCACCGCCACCGTGGATCCTGCACCACACACCAAAATCCACCCAAGGAGAAGTAATCTCCCTTGATTTTGAAGTATATTTTTCACATTGCAAAAAATGTGTTCAGTGGTTGCTAGACCCTACGGCTACGAGCAGACCAAGTGAGGAGCTGGCTCAACTGAGGAAAGCCTCTTATAAAAAAACTAAGGAAAGCCTCTTATAAAAAAACTAAGGAAAGCTGATTTGGCCTAGTGATATCCCTGGACCCTAAATGCCAGATGCCATTTAGTTTTTTTAGCGTTTGGTTAAAAAATAAGTTGGATGAGATGATTATTTAGAGAGAATATTTTTTTTAATGTTAGATGAGTCTATCTGCTAAAAACAAATGGAGACTGTCGGTGTCACAGGAACCAGGGGTCCCCGAGTCCCGAGGCCAGATCAGCAGTTTGCCACGTGACGCCCTCCTGCAGGGGTCATCTCCGCGAGGTACGAGAAGACTAAGTCCCGGGAGAGGGTGCTCGGGGCCATGAACAGTGGTCCCCGAGTACCCAAGTTCCCCGATGACCCGAGAAGACCAAATACCGGGAAGAGAGTGCTCGGGGCCGTGAACAGTGGCCCTCGAGAACTCAAGTCCCTCGACGACCAGAAAAGCCAAGTACCGGGAAGAGGGTGCTCGGGGCTGCGAACAGTGGTCCCCGAGCACCCGAGTACCCCGAGGACCCAAGAAAATTAGTTCCGGGAGAGAGTGCTCGGGGCCGTGAACAGTGGCCCCAAGCACTCAGTTCCCCGAGGACCAAAAAAGGGTATATCCAGGAGAGAGTGCTCGGGGCTGTGAACAGTGACTCCCGAGCGCTCGGTTCCCCGACGGCCTAAGAAGTCCTTCGCCGGTGGCCCCCACGGAGGTCCAGCGGTGAGGTGTCAACCAGTGAAAGGTCTGATGCCGCATTTAAGAGGGCGCGTGGCCTGTCACTTCCAACTGCTCCTGCCATGCTCAGTGTCAGTCCCTGCCACGGCTTGACAGGGAGGCGTGGGGACATTTAATGCACGGGTCCCATCGCGGGACATCCGGCGCGCCTCAGGATAGCATCGCGAGGCCCAAGGCGCCCCGCCTGCCGCCCTGCTGTGTTAGGTATACAGGACCGAGCGGGCACGCCGGGCCGTTCTGTGGCTGCCCGGTGGGCCCTCTCCGCGGCGCCCGTTGCAGAACGGCATGATAACGAACAAGACCAGACGGGGGCGCGTTTTCAACCCTCTCCGTCACTTCGCACAGCAGCCCATGATGGTTGCTTTCCATTTATGGCGGCTCGGAACTCGCGCCCCCCTTTCTGGGTACGCTACTGCCCGGCGAGTATTTAAGGCGGGGGCGGGCTCCCCGGTGAAAGGGGCCAGTTGACACAGAAGTAAGAGCGAGAGAAAGACAGACAAGGAGAAGGTTGAGGACAGGAAGCCAAGGAAGAAGACAGAGTCTCAGTACAAGCACAGAAGCTGAGATCACCGAAGAACAAGGAGCCCGAAGCTCTAGGCTAAACAAATATTCTTGTAACCAGCAACATCCCTGAGAGACATTCTCAGAGCATTTATAGCACACACACAGGAGTAGGGTGTTACGCTCAGTGCGGCCCGAACCTGTCTAAAAAACCTCTAGTGCATTTACTACTTCTACATCCGATCATTCCATTCCACCTGCATCGCATTTACGCCCATTTATTTCACCCGCAAAACAGATTCAGAATCATCCCCCGACCGAATCTCAAAGGGGTCCCTCCGGATCCCTGCTTGAGGAGTTAACCCTCCGACAAAGACATTTGTTGACGCGAAAAGTTACCACACCAACACACCGAGCACCTCATGTGCAATATCTAACAAGCAGCACCCAGGATACCTCGGTCGTGACACTACGTTGTCAGACCTTCGTCGTCACCCACGCTCGGGAGGGACTCCGTCGGAGGGCAGATGATCGATGGTTTGTCCTTGGTTGTTGGAATCAATAACAAATAGCAATATAGATTAGAAAAGAGAACAAGACTACAGGAATTAGGCAAAAGACGAAAGGTAAAGTAGATTGATTTGATCGATTGTTTGATGTCCTCAATCGATCATGACCCTCTCATATTTTAAGGACAGCAGGTCTTAGCCGTAAGAGATCAGGACTCCTAATTCAAACAGAACAAGACTTACAGATATAATTTGGTTATGCCTACCTAATCTCTAAACTTTCTATAACAAACATATATTTCCTATTTGAACATATAAAACTCCCATATACCGAATACGCTTTAATATAGTTCGGCCTTCTTTAGATTCGACCAACTCTTCCATCTGTCCGGAGACCAACTGCAGGAACAAACTATGATCACTGGCCTGGTCATGACCACAGATCGTGTTCACTGGTCTAAAATCACTATTCACTAGTCTTAAAATCACTGTTCACTAGTCTTAAAATCACTGTTCACTAGCCTTGAAATCACTGTTCACTGGTCGGAGGCTACTGTTTATCTGGTCGCGGTTACTGATTATCTGGTTGGAATATTGTTCACCGTCAACTAGGAAACTTCCAGAATCAAAATTCTTCACAACGTGCCAATTTCGATCGTCAACAACATTCATGTTATAGATAACATTTATCCCTATTAATACGGTATATTTTAGTTAGTTAGAGTAAACATATTTTTTGTTAGCATGCTTTAAATAATATTATTTTCTAAACTGTTTTTCTAATTAATCAATAAAATAAGATTTTGTATGATTATATTTTGATAAAAACTAAATATATAATAAACGGATCTCACAAAATTTAAATTAACCTCGCTCAAGTTATACTCGTCTAACAAATAAAAAATTAAATCATCTTATCTATGATAAAAAAAGTAAATTACCCTACCTAACAAAAAAAATGGATGAGCTATCTCCTCCAACCTGGTCCCTCCGACACGGTAATTATATATTTTTATTATAGCAACTTTGATCTTATTTATTATAGCAATTTTTTATCTTATATTTTTTTCTTAGAAAAAAATTATAAATACATAAAAGTAAACAATACTAATAAAGTACATTTCACAATGAATCTATTTAGATATTTATAAATTTTTATTTAAAACATAATATTGTTCTTATTATAGTAAAAAAACAGGTAAGAATTACGCTACCAACTGTCACGGTGAAAACCCAGACGCCATACCTATACTGTTCTCCGGGCCCACTTGTCAGCTATTGCTTACGGCTTAATCATCCCTACGAGCGCACCCACCGTCGTCGTCTCCGCGAAGAGATCTTCGTGGAAGGAACCCTCGCCTCGAAACCTACCACCCCTCTCCGAACTCCAATCCTTCTAGAACCTTCCGGATCCTCCGACCCCCATGGCCTCTTCACCCCTCCCTCTCGTCTCCCTCCTCCTCCTCGCGCTGCTCCTCTCCTCCGCCCCCTCCCCGTCCGCCTCCGCCTCGCTCTCCTTGCTCGCCGCTACCTCCAACGGCTCCGTCTCCGCCTCCGCGGCCGCCGACCAGGACCTGGAGGATCCGGCCCCGGAGCCCACCTTCCTCGAGGAGGTCATCGACGCCGTCTCGGAGAAGTACGACTGGGACCCCAACGCCGAGGTCAGGGTCTGGCCGCTTGACGCCGACGCTGTCCGCGTGGGCGCCGTGCAGCGGTACGAGTTCCGCGCCCGGGCGGGTGGGGCGGCGGCTCTGGCGCGGCTCGCCGACGAGGCGGTGGAGTGGAGGCGCCCCGACGCGCCCGCGGTCGAGGAGGTGGACGGACCGGAGGGGATCGACGTCGTCCCCGGCGACGGCGCGTTCGGGTTCGGCCCCGGCGTGAGGGACGTCGAACTGGTCGGTCCCGTGGAGGTGAGGCTCTCCGGTGGCGAGGACGGCGGCCTCGTCGAGCTCCAGTTGCCGTCGGTGAGTGGGTTGACTTTGACTTGTTGCTGCTCACGATTTTGCGATCGTTTGCTTACATGCTATGGTTCGAGTAATGGTTGCTGTGGAAGTTGTGTTAGCTCTAAGCTTGGATGGTTAGGGTTCAATCACTGAGTTGACCGAGTAGCTGCCGTTCTATTGTGGAAGTCGAAGTGTACAACTACAATATTTTCCCCCTTACCTACTGTTGTTGCTATCTTTAGATTGCTTGCTGAGGTGGAGAGTTTGAATGCTAAACAGTACGGGTCTCTGTTTAATTTGTGATGTCTTCGAATGGCATGTGAGTAATTTTTTGGTCCCAAATTTTGATGGTATAGAATCATAACATTCGAGGTCTGGTTCTGACTTGATCTAGTGGGGCTATCTAGTACTTGACGTTTGTACGGTGAAGGGTTACCGACTTACCGTAGTGTAACATATCGTGTGCACTTTACTTGCTGTAGATATTCATTGGCATACATAATATAGAAGTTTGTTAAACGGATACAGATCGATGGCAGTTCCATTATATATTCAAATTTAGGGTGCTTCTTTCTTTTCAATGCCTGCTATTTGGTTGACTTGAATGTAACTTTTCTGAGAGGCAGTTATTATGTGGATATTGCTGGCTGTTCTGGGTGGAAATCTGAAACCGAAAAAAGACATGAATAGGATAACTAGATATGCAGATTTGCTTTAGTTGTTAACTGATGGATAGCTATGAAGTCTATCAATTCTTTTAGAAGGAGAATGTAATTTTGCAAGTAGGCATTCCAATGATCCATTCTTCTATTTGATAAGGCATTGTATGATGCAGTTCAGCAAAACAGTTATTAACATATTTAGAACTCCGTGATATTATTAACCCATAAAGGCATACAACTTTTCTGTCTAGGTTTTAGGTACTTGATCTAGAGTTATGATATCAATGTCGTTCTCAAATTCTTGTCCTACTAGACTCACTTTTCAATTGTTGTGTGCTGCGCATGAGACGAAAGCTTTCAGTTTTCTTGGTTCGCCATTTATAGTTGTCTTTAACAGCAACCATTAAATTAGCTAGCTTTGCCACTTCATATTCTGAGCTAGCATCATTTCATGGACTTATGACAAATTTTCATAGGGTGAATTTTGTCTTTCCCTATGTAGATTTATGGTCATCCTGTTTTCACTAAATATATGTTTCAATAATTGTTAGCTTTAGGAATCGTTCGCTGTAATTTCCCCCCTTGATTGTTGCAGAATCTTATGTTGCACCTCTTATGCAGCGGAATGCCACATATACAAGGCTGAAGAGGATACTTGTCACTGATAGCATTGCATTAAAGGTTATTGGCGCACAGAAAGTTTCTTTAACCCACCCTCACAGTATAGGCCTTTTAGCTAACGGAAGCTTGTTGACTAGTAACGACAACCTAAGCAGAATATGGCCTTTGAGCTACTCAACCTGTGCTCCATTACTTCAAGTGGGTGTTGTAGGATCAGTCGTAATTGTTGTGCATCAAACAAGTGTATCTGGAGGCCATGTGAAAACTTTGTTGAGGTCACATGACACCATGGAGTTATTGTTAGACAAGTGTCAAATGAACTTCAGTGAAGCTAAAGTGACATCAAATCGGTTGATTTCAGTATGTTTGTTCTGCTCAATTAGCCCAAGACTGGTAAAGCTTGAAAAGATCTTGAAGACTTGGTTTAGCAAAAGAAACCAGGTGAATAGCCCAATGCACTTCATTGAAGCTAAAGTGACATCAATACCTTTGGTAAAATTTCGTTTGGAGCTTGAAAGGGACATTGCTGAAGACGATATCATCTGGGAAAATATTTCAGAGTGGAAAACGAAACCTACGGTCCAGCAAGTCACACTTGACATTATAGCTAGGGTGGAAGATGACGATAGGCTAAAGGCTATTTCAGTGAAGAAGGTTAGAAAGCCGTTTCCTATAATGGATGCAATTTCTTGGGGCAGCCTGACTTCAAATGTTTCTTTCACAAAGTTTGTGTCATTTGTTTCACCACCGGAACCGCTTATGCTGGACGTAAAGTGGTGATAGTTTTTGGTCTAATTTACTTCTCATAGGACTGATAGGAAAGTGCACATATACATCGATTCCGTGTATACTTGATTAGGCTGGAAGTGTACCTGAAAACAGGATTTGACTGTAACGTCATGTTAAATTTTTGTATTGCTTCTAGCAACTGTATCAATAATGTCTTCCATTGTTCATAGACTCGTGGTACCCTCGTGTGATGGCTATCCTCGCCTGCTTCTTGTTCAATTTTCTAATCAGGCTGGATTGTTAGTTTCAGCTTATACTATGTGTTAGCATTTGTAGTCGTATTCTTGGCGATTTTCTGATGGTTGTATTCGTGTCTACTGATAGAGATGAACTGCAGAAACGTGCTCCCATCAGGACTAGCATTGCCCGTTTCATAACAAGAACAATTACACATGATTTCGATTGTGTTGCCGTGCTCTCAGAATAGAACACAGGTTGATCTCAATAGCGTTACATCATGAATACAGGTTCAGAACTCACAAGATACTAGGACAGAAATTTTATTCCAAAATTTTACCAACATACAATGCACTGTCAGACAGGATACATGAATTCATGCAAACCGTATGGTTGCCCTCGCTCGGCACTCGCTATATATTTCAAACAAAGTCTTTTGAGTTCACGATGCTGGCCCTGATCCAGGATTCACAACCGGAAAGAGAGCAATAATACTCCAGTAGGATGAGCAATCTCTCAAGCTTCGCTTCCTATATCCTGTGCACCCAGTTTCTAACATCCCCAAATATCAGAAACAGAAGAGAATTGCCATGCCATGCTACGCCTACAGCCACGGATGCTCATTCATCTGCGTTTATGAACGTGTATACGTGGCTCCTTCTTAGGTTACAGAGTACAAGAATTGTCGACTTCAAACAACCATCTGCCCTTGGGGCAGGGGAAACTAACTAGTCAGCCAAGCTGCCAATGGGCATTTGAGGCAAGGCGACTTCCAATAAATAAGAACAAGGAAAAATACGGCTCAGCTCGTCAGTAAAGCTCTGCCTGAAGAATGGAACTGATTTGCCATGTGGTATTGCCACACAAAGTATATCTCAGGAGGCACCCACTGTGCACTCTGCTATATCATGCTCATATATTGTATCTGTTATTCTTGATGGCGGCCAGTATCGGAGCACAGATCTCCCAAGGATGTTCTTCACTGGAAGTGGTCCCCTGCAGTGACACATACAACACATTAGCTACTGTTGTAGCAACTGTGGACTGTGGTTAAAGGCTGAAGCACAAATCCTTTATTAGAACTTAAGCATACCAGTTATGTGAATCAAAGCTGTTGTTTCTGTTGTCCCCAAGAACAAACACATGCCCTTCAGGCACAGTCTAGCAAAAGCAACAACTGCTCAGTATGTGTGCGCAACTCGGCAGATGAAAGTAAAAGCTTTATATGTGATCAACCCATAATGGCCCCAGCCCCTACAAACCAATCGATGGGGCCAGATAGCGCCAGAGTAAATTTGAGGTTGCAACCAATTTAACATTTCAAGCAACTTATTAAATCAGGAAAATAACATCTTAATATCTGCTCTAAAGGGTTAAAAAAATTAACCAGGGGGGATTGACGTCATCTAACTTACGATGAGTGACTAACTTACCGCAAAGTACAAACTACAAAGGATGGACTTTAGTGGCGTGTGGTAAGAGAAGCTGTCATACCACTGGATCCATTTCATAGTCGGCTGGCTCCAGCACGAACTCCTCATCCTGGACTAGTCCATTAACCAACAGTTTACCAGCACACACCTGTTAAATACAGGGAGCACCAATGGTTATAACTCATTACTAATGCCTATAACCAAAAATTTCATCAAGCAATAAGGCAAATAAGGGAAAACATATAGAGGTCACTACCATTGAGATAAAAGCTTACTTCAACGGTGTCCCCGCCCTTGGCCACAACTCTCTTGATGAACACATCACCTGAGCTGTAGCCCAATGCCTGCAAAAAGAGTTGGTCTTATTATAACACACTTTGATGAACTAGAGAATACAAAATAGAGAAAAAGGGTATCATACCTGAAGGACTGGAGGTGCACGGAATATCACAATGTCCAAAATTTCTGGCTCCCGAAAAATGTAGGAAACCTACAATCACAATAGGCGCAGGAAGTTAAATGTTTGCTCACCAACATCAGCAAACAATACATACATCACAAACTATGGCTAGTCATATACACCTTCTCAGCAAGGATTCGGTCACCAACATCAAATGTTGGGTACATTGACTTAGATGGGATGGACCTCGGCTCAGCAAGGGATGATCTATAGAGCAGCGGCACAGTCACAGCGGCAAACACAGTTTTTGCATCATCCGAGCATGAGTTCACCCAGCTCGAGAGCCAACTGGTCTTCCTGCTCACTCCTGCGCCACCAGAAAGACTAGTGCTGCTCTTCCTCACCATCCCAGCTGCACCAGAGGCGATAGCGCCACTACCAATCCCAGCTGAACCTGATGCGATGCTGGCACCACCGACCATCGCTTGTATGCCGACCTTGGACGGCGCAGCCACAGCAGGTGAGGGCACAGCTGCATGACGGGGCGATGGCACAGCTGTGCGCGGTGCAAGCGCTGTCGTTGCACCCGTAGTTGCAGCCGTTGGGCGTCCTGAGCCACGGGACGTCGTTGCGGCGGTGACGATGTCACTGCAGGGGAGCCACTTGATCGCCTGCAGGAATGGGAGGAGCGCTGTGGGGTTGAACCCAGCTGATATAGATGGCGATGCCGCGAGGGAGGAGGTGCCCACAAGGCCACCAGTCGAACCCATTCCGGACGCGAACACCGACAGCAACCCCACGGCCAGCGACGCCAGCGGCTCATCAGCCGGCGCCTTCGTGGAGCACGATCGTGGGAGCACCAGCGAATGGCCACCTCCGGAGGCGGCGGCGGGCAGAGCCTTGGGCCTTGGCTTCGGGTGGCTGTGGTCGTCGGCGTCATGGTGGTGGTCAGCGCGGCGGGAGGAGGCGAAGAGGCAGAAGGGGCGGGAGAGCGCGTCCTGGAGGAATCGGCACCCTGCGCCAGGCGCCGCGCCAGCGCCAGCGGCGGCGGAGGTGCAGCGCAGGCCGAAGGACGCGGCCAGGTTCTGCGCCACGTAGCCCGAGTAGGACACGGTGATGCGGATCGCCATTGCGGCGGCGCGTCGCACCCGCGCGAAGGCGCAGGAGCTGGAGGATCCTGGTCCTGGGTCACTGGACCTTACTGCAGACCGCGGACCATTCCGATCGGGGGGCCGGCAGCGGGAGGGCGCGCGGGGTATCGGAGATCTAGGGTTCCGCGGGCGGGCGGGCGGACACGGCTACGGGGCTAGTGGGAGGCGGGAGGATGAGATCGAGGAGAGGAGAGGGGTGGGTCTCCGGCGAGGTGGGGCCTCGCCGGCGGCGGCGGCGGCGAGGTGAGAGGAGTGGGGTGGGTATGGGGATGGATGGAAGAAGCCTGGAAGGCTGGAAGGGAGGACGCGGCTTTTTTATGTTGTTGCTGAGGAGTTCGTGGAGGCTGCAGGGATTTTCTACGGAGTGGCCCAACTAGGTTGGAAGGAGGTGGGTGGATTAACTTGGATTTTGCAAAGTTGTGGGAGAAAAAAACCGAAAAGGAGAGAAAAAGTGGCAATCTTTTTAGGAACTTTCTTTTCGGGTTTGGATCTTTTCGGTGTTTGATTGTACTTTCGTTCTTTATTTATGTTATATATTTTCTTCGCTATCTCTATTCTTGAATTATATTTCTATGGTATTTTCAATTAAGCATTTTTTCAAAATAAAAGTTTGTGGAGATTTAATCAAACAAAAAGTCAAATAATCGAGTTTAATGAAGAGATTAACCATATATTGTACACCGTTGCAATAAGTCTTTTTCCCCCGCAAATACACGCTTGTGATCAAAGTATAATGCTCAACAATTCAAAGGTAAATTGCCTGTACCAAAACTTTACAGCTTAGTTACAGAGAGGTACTAATATACGAGAACTTATTGTAGGCAGTACGAACTCCCACAATTTGACAAGTTTGGTCAATTCTATAGTTGTGTATATGTGCATTTTCTGTGCAGCAACCATTGCTATAGTCACCATCTTCACAGCTATAGCTAGGCATGTACAGAACTCCCAAAATCACAAAACTACAGTCCACATCACTCAGAAAAGGAAAATGCTTCACGTACGGCTGGGTTGTCCGACCCAGTCATACGCAGGGTTCAATTTTTGGTCGAAATTCGCGGTTACCGGACTTATCGTTTCGATTCCGTTCAAAAACTAAACAGTAACCGAAGTTGAATTTAAAAAATTTGAAAAATGCAAAAAAAAAACCATTAAAAAACTATAGACAATTCTAAGACCTTCTATTATATATTTTTCAAAAATAATATCATTTGCATCATATTCTATAGGGAGGGAGTTTGAAAAAAATGAGAAGAAAATGAAGCGTACGGCTCAGTTATTAACTCATGTTATAAAAAAGTTTAACATGCAAATATATATATATATATATATATATATATATATATATATTTTAGGACGTACCTTAAGATGATCTTTAAAATTGATTTCACTTCATTTAGAGTTCTATTAATTTCTTCATGATTTTTACAAAGTTCACCAGCATAAAGTGAGTATGTTAAGAAACAGCATTGTAATTAAATTTTTCATGTCTACCATTATTTTTTCTACATAAATCATAGAATAAATAAACTAATAAAAGTGGTTTCACTCATTTTAGAGGTGTGATGGGTTAGTTATAAATTAATCTAGTCGCAAAACATTTACACAATCCTGCATGTTATAATTACTAATTCATGAGTTCATGTATTTTTAAAAGACATAGGATCATGTAAGAAGACTAACAAAATTAGTTTCATAATTTTTGGATTAGCAAAGAGTAAACTATGCATTTAACTTGGTCTAAGAAATACATTTTCTCACAGAAAATTTCAAAAATTTTATGAGTATAAATACTTTTATCATGTAGATCATATTACAAGGAAACCAACAAAATTTATTTTACTTTATTTGAAGCTCAGATGAATTAGTTATTGATTTTACAAGATTGAGCTAATTTTTGAGTTTTTTTTTGTTGAACTTCACTGAAAATCAAGAAAACTCCTCGATAAATCGAGAAAACCGAGCGGTTACCGACAATGAGGAAAATTCGAGAAAACCGCTTGATAAATCGAGAAAATCGAGAGGTTACCGACAAAACCAAGCGGTTACCATTCGGTCGATTCAGTCCGAATTCTCGCCGAATTTCAAATTTGACCGAGCAAATTTTGAGTGAATTCTCATCGAATTTCGGACGGTTATCGTGGTTATCATAATTTTTCGGTTACCACCAGTGAGCGGTTTTCGAGCTCTGAACGGTTTTGTAAACACTGATCATACGACCAGGTGTTGGGATACTGTAGCACATGGTGTGCCTCGGTCTTAAGCCGGTCGGGCGTGTAGCGGGGCTCGAAAGAAAAAGGGTCAGTGTAAATAAGATGTTCAGAAGAGGGTGAATATATGATTTAAATTTTTTTAGTAAGCTATAATTGATAAATATATAGAAATAAAAATAATTGGTTACAATATATATTAAACTCTTAGAATCTATATTTTAATAAAAATGATTACTTCTATATTTATAGTAAGATTTGCAATCTAGATGATATGTAAACAATTATAATTCTAGTAATATAAATTATTCAAAGTAAATAAACTTAAATATGTAACCATAAAGGAGACATCGAGCTTTTTTATCGTGGTCTCGAAGACTTGCCAGTCTTCCCTAATCCACCTCAACGTGGATTAAAGCCTTTAATCGCTCATTTATTAATTATGCAATTCTCATCACGAGAAGAGGCTCACCACAAGCAACTTGATACTGAGTCAGATTAATCCAATGAATCACTCATTGCCTCGATTCCACTAGATATGTACTTCACCACTTCGGTAAGACGTGCACAAAGCCTCTCACAATCACATCGGACCCTCTCACAAGTTTCTTTGAAAAGATCATCGGATAACAACGCCACTGCGCCGTCTAAGTGTTTGCAAACACCAAGAGTAACAAATCAAGACGAACTCGACTCTCACCAAGTACCTAATGTTCAATCTCTAATGCCTTTAGTTACTTGATTCATATCTCACATCCCTCTCTATGTGCAACATATGCACAAATATATGTGGGAATGACTTCACTTTGCTCAAGGATGCTCAATGGGGGCAGGAGAGGTCTTCTAAGTCACTGGAGGGATATATATATAGGCCACAACCTGAAATGTAGTCGTTGTTCAAAGTCTGACTTCTCTGCATATCTGGCGATCAGACCGCCACTAGACCATCCACTCTAAAACTAGCCGTTATAGCTTTTTCAGACCTCTGGCGGTCAGACCGGCTACCTTGACGGTCAGACCGCGAGCCTCGAACATACTATCAAAACTCTTTGTTCCCTGACGATCAGAACGGCCACTTTGGCGGTTAGACCGCCACCTGTTCTAGAGATATGCAAGTTCTCTACAAGCTCTAGACCGGTCATCTTGGCTGTCAGACTGGAGTTCTTTGCGGTCAGACCATCACTCCCTGACCAGTACATCTGACACTTAGATAAACAACAATAAATTTTAAACCTGATGTCTGATTTAGATGATCTTGGACTCTACAAAAATATTATTCAGAGAGCTATACATCCTAACTGATTGCTTGATCACAGAAATATTGGATCAAACCTAAAACATAGTCCAATTGACCACAATGAAAACTACATGAACCTTAATCTTTTGCAAAACAAATTTGTAACCTAAAGGTTCCATGCGATAAAGGGTTAAAGCATTCATTATGACAACTTACAAAACATCTTTGCAAACTTACTGACATACCATACGGAGTAAGAACATGGATTTGAGTTATTTGCAAAATTCATTTACAAACTATAGCATCCTAGCAACGAGAGTATGCACATGTAAGATTAAGCTTATCAACACATGCTAAAAACCTAAGTAATCATCTAGACCCCTCATAATAGTACGATATTTATCATATCAATTCGGTCATTTCTCTTCTCTAATCACTATTGACTGTAAAAAAATACCCTACATTTTATACCTTTGCCTTGAGCTAGCCATCCCGTTGGACTTGACGTACACATCATCCGAGTCCTGAAGTTTCTTTTGGACTTGTCATTAACTTTTCACTTAAGCTTAATCACGATGTTCATCCTCGCTTCCCATCTCGATCCTCTTTTGATCTTCTAGAAGCTTGATAAAATTCACTTGATTGCTTCCCATGCATCAAACATGAAAGATTTTTTTTCATATCATCTTTATCTAATTCACCACCGATGCATGAACCACAAGCATCAAGTACACAAGTTATCCACTGAACTTGTATTGATCTTATTCTTCCAACTCGACACATTGAATATCTCAATTCAATATTTGTCTTCATATGAAATCTAACCCTAACTTACTCTCAAGCACATAGCACATGGGTTAGTTCATAAAACTCAATTGATAATTCCATACCTTTAGTTACTTGATCTTCATAAGCAACTTTGATATTCATGTTTTTGTCAATATTCTTAAAATCACCCTCAAACTCTAAGGTATTTTCCTCTCTAGCTTGTTCTTAATCACATGAGCATCACTTAGAGCTCAATGACCTCGATGCATATCTTTTGGTCTCATGGCATCCCTCAACGAAACCATGCTTTATTACTTAAGCATCTCTTATAGAATAACCTACTAATAATTCTCAACATAATTGTTAGTCCATAGAAATTATCATTAATACCAAAACTATACTTAAGAGCTAGATGCACCTTTAGAGAAGATGTGCAAAATTGAGAGAATCCCACCATCAGGAAGAACATATAATAGTGAGACAACATCTAACACAGGGGCAATAAACAACCCCCGCGTCACTCCTGAGGGGCAACTAGCCAAACCCTAGTGCTGCTGCCCCTCTCCACCCTTCCGACTGCTCACCGCCGCCTGAGCACACCACCGGAAGCTCGCACGGGTGCAAGGATGATGACGGCGGGGTAACCTGTTACATTCCTTTCCTTCCCGGGGGTAGGGATTCCTCCCCCGTTGCGTCGAGTGGCTATGGCGGGGGGTCGGTGCGTTAGGTGCGCGCCTGAGACATGCGGCGGCGCTTCGAGCGGCTATCCTGGGGGGTGGCTGGGCCGGTCAAGGGAGACAGTGGTGCAACAGTAGGGTGCAACCCAGATCTGGGCCCACCGTGGTGTCAAGTGGCAATGGTGGCACGTCGGGCGCGCCTCTCGGATGTGTGGTGATGCTTTCACCGGTCGTTCGGGCAAGGGAGACGATGGCGTGACGGCGGGGTGCGACCCAGATCCGGGCCCACCGTGGCGTCGGGTGGCGATGGTGGCGCATCAGGCGCGCGCTTGGGACGTGCGACGGTGCTTTGGGCGGCCATCCCGAGGGTGGCTAGGCCGGACAGGGGAGACACTGGCATCACAGCAGGGCGTGGCCTAGATCTTGGCTTGTAGAGGTGGCGCGCGGCAGTGTGCTCCAGCCAGGGGCAACGGCGCATGATAGTCTCGTGCAGGGCAGCTGCCATGGATGGTGACATGTATCGATCGGGCGCTAGGCGGTGGAACGTTATGCTTGCCAGCTACGCACGCAGCGCCGTGCGGCAGCTGGACACGCTGGCAACGTACTGGAGGTGACAAAGGAGTTTTGAGGTTGAAGGTCACCAAGGAGCTGGGTTGGTGTTGCTAGCAGCTGAAGGGATCGGTGATGTCATAAGAGGAGTGGGGTGAATTAGGACACTTAGAACTATTTCGGCTCTAAAAACTATACAAGATAAACATATATCAATTTCTATCTAAATACACTCTATATTTATCTAGTGTGTCTACTCTACCGAACAAAGCACTAGCAACCTATCTAAGAAGGTAAATTACAATAATATAAATACGAAAATGTAAATAAGGTAGAAAGAGCAAACTTGGCATAAGGTATTTTCCCGTGGTATCGATGGCATGAATGCCATCCCTTGTCCACGTTGAAGCTCCACAAAGGATATACTCCCGGTCGGTACCCGATCACGGCTCTTGAGTTACCAAGTCACAAAGATAAGGCCTCCACTTGGATGAGCCACCAAGGCAATGTCTCACCACTAGCCTCTCTTCCGGTTCCTTACTGTCGTGATCACTTCGGAGCTTAAGCCATCAAGTCAAGTGTCTCCGAGTCTCTACACAATTGCCGTGCCGCTACTCTACACCAAGTCGAAGGGTCGCAGGCTTGTAAGCAAGTCAACAAGACTCCAAGGTGCCGACGTACCACTTGATACAAGGTTGGATCACTCATTGATCCACTCTCTATGCAGCAATCACATCGCAACACTCTCTCTAGGTCTATAAGCACTAAACACTCTTTAATGGTGTGCTTAATCGCCTTGAATGATCACTTTAACACTTTGGTGACTTGGATATCTTTTCTGGTGTACATGAACTTCTCTTGACTCCAGCAGCACACCACATCATGACTAAGTGGAGGGGTATTTATAGTCTCAAATCCGCGCACTAGCCGTTAACCCAACGGCTCTGAAAAGCTATTAACACCAGATGATCCGATGAGAACAGTAATACTAACACCGGATCATCCGGTGAGTACACTCTCACAAATTAGCCGTTGAAACCTCACTCAAGCCTCTGTGAATACCGAATACACCGGTGTATACTTCATCTCTCTCACCAGACTATCCGGTGAGATATCCTTAGCCATCCGAGCATTTCCTTCTTCTCTGTGTAAATTGCTCCGGTGTATGCATTCGATGCTCATTATTTCATTATCGAACTATCCGGTGAATTATCTTCAGCCAATCGAGCCAATGCAACTCTCTGTGAAAATAATACTCCGGTGTTACACTGCCTTCATCACCAGACCATCTATTGTGTTGAACTTTGTTCTGCTTCTTTGCACTATTCATTATCCGGTGTTCATTCCATTCGCACCGAACTATCCGATGGGTGGAACCTTTGATCTTTAGCGGCTGCATCCTTCTCTGGTAATAATACTCCGATGCATTCATCCTTCTCAATATCGGACCATTCGGTGAGGTATATTCTTAAGCACATCACCTTCTCTGGAAGAATTGCACCAGTGAGCACTCTACTCTAACACCGGACCTTCCGGTGAGGTCTTCAGACCTCTCTCCCATTTGACAAATATACTCTGATGAGTTCAAACACCCGGAGCACCGGACCATCCGGTGAGGTAAATCTTCCTAGGACTTCTTCAATTCAGTCCAACTTTGTCCCAGCTAAGGTGACTTTTTCATGTATTGCATCTGTGAGACCTACTAACATATATTCTTGACAAACATGTTAGTCTCATTGACTATATTATCATTAATCATCAAAATCACAATCATGGCCTAATAAGACCATTTTCGCTACAGCAGCATCTGGGCATTTGTCCACGTGGTGCGGCCGTGATTTTAGTGGTGGCTCAGCAAAAGGAGGATCTGCACAGGTTGTAGGGCGGGGTTGCGCACCCCCGATGGCATGGCAAACTGGATCCGAGGTGTGGTGTCCGACGGTGGGTGTGGGGTGACGTCCGCACGTTGTGATCGAGGCGATGTTTGAGGCGGCCTTGGAGGTGTCCAGATCTGGTGCGTTGCTTCTATCGGTGGGTCTGTGCGATGCTGCAACGGCACTGTGGCAACAGGTCCCGCACTGCGACGACCTTCTCAGTGCAGTGCGGTTGGCTTCACGACAGCTTCCTTTACGCTGGTCAAGACCAGGGTTTCGACGCTTGCGATCAGGAGTTGAGTTTGTTGGGGCTGGCGACGACTAGCCCCACGTGACAACGGCTAGTCCGGTGCTCGACGATCTGGCGATTAGATGGTGCTCCATTGATGGTGATTGGTGCCCGATGGTGGTGTCCCTATGGCACGATGGTTCGATGGCGGCCAATCATATATGGCAGTGGTCGGTTTCGATGAAGGGACCCTGCATGGCAGTAGTCGATTCGATGAAGGGTTGTCATGCTCTTCAAGGCAGCACATCGGTGACCAAGATGGTGCGGCACGTGTTGGGGCTTTCATCCAACCGGCCATTATTGACCGTTGTCGTTGTTGTTTTTTCTATCGTGAGCGTCGTTTTTATCTTGTTGCCTTAGTTGTAGCAGTTATTGTTTCGTCGCTTTCCTCCCTTTTTGGGCCGTTGTTTTGCTCAACTGGGCTTTCTTCTTTATCAATACAATCGATAACTCTCCTGATTCATTTTTTTAAAAAAGAACAGATCACTAGTTTAAGCACCAGAACCTACCCAGAACCTGTTCCACTTCGAGACAACGACCTGAAAGCACACTTCCACTAGTTTAAGCACCATTATGCACGTTTTTCCTACAGCTAAAGCAAGGGAAGCCTAATGTTGACCCGTCCCAAGTGGTTGCCGGGGTGATGCTTCTTCGCTGCTTCCCCAGCTCCAGTCCAGGTCACAAGATTATCTCATGTGGTTGCCGCCCACGAGCCATAAGAGAGCAGTGCACAGCTATGATCTCCAAGCTGCAAGGGGGGAATTAAAAGAAAAAACAGTTAGACACTCAGATTGATCTTAGAGTTGAAAAAGTCCAGATCCCAGGGGAACTAAGCATCTGAATGGGCGTCACATAGTTAGTTAGAGCATTTAGAGATCAAATACGAATAGATGATCACCAGCACACGGTCATTAACAATTAAGTAATAACTTTTCTACACAAGCACAGGCGACAAATTGTCAAAGAGCAGAGGATCAACAGCTAAAATCCACTGTTTTCTTTTGGGCTTCTGACATAGGAACTGCCGTAAGCGCTGATGTAGCTCAGAGGCAAAGCATTAATATTTAGGTAAGGAGACAATAACAAAGCAAGAGTGCAGCCAGACTTGGCAAACCACCAGACTTTGATAATGAAATGACATCGTGCCATAACCAAGTGAGGGCCCCCATGATAACATACTCTGGCTACTTTTGTGACATTTTAAGGACACGGAAGAAGCATGTAACTTACCACTTCAGAAGTTACACATGAGCCAATGTTCCTAAACAACCATACAGGTCATGATCCTGAGAGCGTGAATTTGTCTAAAATCTACTACACCATCAAAGAAGCTGAACTTTCAGTTATGGTATGTAATAGGAACGTGCAGTAGTCAAAGCTTTCAATTTGTGTGGAAGCGTCAAAATGCCTCATGCACTCCGAATGCAACGAAGACGACAAAGAAACAACGGGGTAACAAGTTGACCAAAAGCTGTGGCAGAAAAAAGGGAGGGAAGAGGGATGGAGTCAAAAGGGCATACAAGAGGATGAGATACACAGCTAGCTCCTTCTTCTGGGTGGCTTTGTCCCTCGCTGTGACATACAGAGGAAAGTAACATCAAACAAATGGAAGATGAAAAGCAATGAACATGATAAGATGGCATGAGATGTCAGCTCTGACCCTGGTGATGCCTGAAGCTGCTGTTCCACCTAAATGAACACAAAGCATGAAGTTATGTAATTCTCACAAATAAAAGAAAACAGGATGAAAATTATCTGAAACATAAAAGTGAAGATAACTATAAAAGGGCCAGGCAGGATCGCAGGACTAAATTTAATCCTGACAATAAGGAAACTAACAATCGAGCCCAACGAACAAAGATTACCAAAGCTGCAAGTAGCATGAAAAAAAAGTGGCAATCTCATTTTGAATTTTTGACCCTTTTCTCTCCATGCAGCTGAATGCATGCCATAATATAGCATACAGGGCTGGTCGAATTCAGATAAGATTCATATCGAATATGCCAAAGGTATGCGTGTAGCACTTTATCCTCCATGTTTCAGCAGCAGAATGCATTGATTTGTAGAAATTTAGAATGAAGAAGGTACATGATATCGACCATGTTTATAAACTTGTGTTTGCTGCTGATTCCAGGAAGTCTGTATTGAACTGAAAGTAAACGAATTGTAATGTCTAAATCAAGAGGCCTGATTCTATCCAGTTGCATATAGCATATGATGTATACCTCCAGATGATGCTGGGAAAAGTGAAGTAGCAGAAGATGGGATGCTAGTCCTGCACATGAATGTTGCCGGCGTGGATCCTAGTGTAAGTGTGGAGGCTGAACCAAATGGTGTGGACTGCAACACAGACCAGGATGAACTGAAAGGGTTCGTTGATTGAGCAGGACTTGTTTGCGTGCTGGATGGAGGCAAAACAGAAGGCAGTAGAAGAGTAGGACAAGAGCTTGGAAAAGCTGCTACAGTGGGGAATGAAGTTTGCTGTAGCTGGCTTGCTATCATTGGTGCAGCAACTGGTGTTGCTGGCTGGTCTGGAGGTGATAGATGCAACATCGGATGGACTATTCTAGCAGTTGGTTCTTGTTTAGCTGCCTCTCTTCTATCTGCCTCAAGATAAGGATCACTCGAATCACCCCTGCGTCGCCGATCATTCAGATACTTAGTCTTCATTATTTCAACATATTGATGAATATGTTCCACCTGGACAAACAAAAAAGTAAGTTTAGTATCAATGAAAGCGTACCAAGATATTAGTTCACAGATAAGAATATTATCTTTTTTGAAAAGGCAGCAGCAATAGCTGAGGTCAATACATTAGAAGGGAGAAATTACACGGAAATACAATGCACGGACCGGTGTCAGGGATTTAGACTAGCAGGAGACTACCAAACAATAATATTATCAAATTAAGTCAGCAACACATACAGAGCAACATTTTTCCCAGTATATATTCTGGTTTTGTTATTAAATCAAAAGTTATATCAGGTCACAATTATCTCATAATTGCAACAGGAAGTTAAAAAATGAACGAGCTGGCTACCCTTAGAACAGAAGCTCAAAATGGGAAGAACTTTGTGAGTGACAAGAGCTGACTTTGCTTTCCCTGCAGGGACAACTTTATTACATATAAATTTATAGTGACTGAAGAACTTGATGAGTGAACTTTGTTAGCATGATAGAAAACACCTGTTGTGTTAAAAAATTGAAGTACATGTGATGAATAGCCATATGTGTAAGACATTACCTTAGAAGCCACATGGATGAGATAGTCATGCACATTAGACATAACCTTTGACAGAGATTCTGCAAATGTTTTATCATTCTTCACTTGAACAAGCTGTTCTAGTTCTAGAATCCATTTGCAGCATTCTCCAAGATGATCCTCGAACCTGGCAAGTGTGTGTAGCACAAAAGCAGAAGGCCGCCTTGGAGCACCACTACAACAATGAAAGGTTGGTGCCATGGTCAAGAGCTGACTGAAATCAGTATGAGCACCAGAAGATCCGGAGTGATTTGCATAACCAGCATTTGCAATTTCAGCACTTCGATGGACAAATCTTGGTCTCAGCTTTACATATGAACGTATAGCAAAATCTGTGTTCCACATAATTTCTTTGACAACATCCATTAAGCTCTTAATGGAAACCTTCTCTCCGTGTATGATGGTGGAGATAGATCCAGCCTCCTGTTACAGGAAGAAGACAAATCTTCCTATGACAAAAAATCAATCAAAGTTGGAGGTGCTAGTTCACCTAGCTGGATTTCACGCATTATGAGAAACAACCCTGCTTCCTATATCTCCAAGCGCCTTTTCAATTTGAAGTCACACAGAGCAATTTACACCAATTATTTGACATTATATGCTTCTAAAGTGCCCTAATTAAGCTCAGAAAAATGACCACCTTGAAAGAACATTCAAGCGATGGCAGCGCCAACATTTGAATTAAGTAATGACAACTCTAGAAGTGAAATTCAGATTATTTCATAACATTTAATACAAACTGGATGACTCTGATCTATGAAGAATGAAATACCTGAAGTGACTATCAAACATGCAATTGCAAATGAATTTACGCAAGAACATTTGATATCAGCTGGTAGCACACTCATCTATGCAGTCTGCAATATTATCAAAGTGACTACTCCATAAAAAACATGCATCACAGATTAAATAGTAAACCAAGACGTAGAATCGAACCTGGGTAGTCTGACTAGCATCAAGTTCAAAACTCTTGTTATACAATGATGGGTCGTGAAGGTGACTGCACTGATCCAACAGCTCACTCTCATATTTGTACTCCCTCATTTTGTCCCTGCAATCACACATGAAGCAGGTGACCATCGCAGGATAGTTAGCACAAAACACTTGAAAAGGTGCACAATGAAATCTTGATCCACGAAAACTCCACCTAGATTGATACCAAAATTTGAAAATTCACAGCCACAATCTGTTCAAAAACCCAAAGATCACTAATGCGGAAGCCGAGAAACCACCATAGACAAATTCGGCAATGAATGAACACAATGAGACCCAAGAAATCCACAATTCAGGTCTCAACAGCACGTTGCACCCTCCGTTTGTCTTAAAGAAATCAAGAACAAAATCCAACCAACCTAAAATCGAAGTGTCTCCCAACGACATGAAGAACACAATCTGACCCAAGAAACCTATCTCAGCAGCACAACCCGCCCTCCATTAGCCATATGAAAATCAAGAACGCAATGCAACAAGCTGACTTCAAACAAAAACTGCAACCCTGACCGCAAAACGCAGGAAAGAAACGCCCCTCTCACGAATCTCTCAATTATAGAGCAAAAATGTGGAGAAATCCCTACTCGATTTGGAGAAGAAGCCCCTGGGACACCGGGTGCAGCTCCTCCCACTTCGTCTCGTACCCGGCGGGACCCCCCTCCACCGTGAACAGACTCAGCTGCTGCGACCGCGATCGCGCCGCCGCCTCCTCCCACGCCCGCAACTGCTGCTGCTGCAACGCCGCCTGACGCTGCCGCTGATATTCCCCCAACGACGCCCCCGCTTCCGCCATCCTCGCCGATGCTACCGCCTCCTGGGGCTGCTGAGACCGCGACGGCGCACGGGGCGCAAAGGCTAGCGACGTCGTGAAGGACGCACCGGTAGGCGGCGGCGGCGGCGGCGTCGGGCCCGGCGCCGGGTACAGCGTTCCGGACGGCGTCACCGGCGACGACGGAGGCGCGGTGCATTGCGAGGTGAGAACAACGGGCGTCTCCGGTGCCTGCCCCTCGGAGCCTTCCGGGATCGACGGGAGAAGTGAGGCGGGGGAGGGGGAGAAGCTGAGCTGCCTAGCCACGGCCTGCAGGTAGGAGTCCGGGGCCAGGTTCAGGTCCCAATCGAGGCCCGGCATGGCGGTTCTTTGCCGAAAGGTGCAAACGGAGAGGCGGGTGGAGTGGACTGGACGGATCTGCCCTTCCTAGAGACGATGAATTGCGAGAGAATTTGTGGCGGGTGGGGTTTAGCAGAAGGGTAGAGCCGTAGAGGTACTTTATTCATGCTTGGGAAGTTGGGATTATGGATTAAAACTTTGTTTAAATTTTACGAATTCAGGAACTTTAGAGAAGAACAAAATATCTAATTTAAAAAAACTCACTTATATATGGGACCTATATAGCAGAGCAGAGGATAAAAACTTCACTTATGTGTGAACTTCTTCTTTCTATCGGTAAACGAGTTTTTTTTTTTTGTAAAACCTAATTGAAGATGCCCGATGGCCGATGCCACCCTTTCCGCCCAATATGGCTAGCGCCAACGAGCGGTGATGCAGCGAAGACACCTCGACCAGGCGGTGGATAGCGGCTATGGCGCAGAGGCGGCTGTAGCCCCAGTGCCCCACGGGCTTGGCAGTCGGCGAGCCTGGGAGCAGCAACAGCTAGCCTGGGATCGAAAGGGCCGCCCCTCCGGGGGCAGGGCCGCAGGAGACGCCAGAAGTAGCACGGCTGAGGCAATTGGCGAGTACGAAGACGAACACACGGATTTTGAACGTCAACACGTTTCAGTCAGTCTCATGATCGGATAATCTGGACGCTCAATGACTTGGTTCAGTCAGTCTCATGATCGGATAATCTTGGTTCAGTCAGGATACCTCCCCATTTTTCGCAGTAACCTTGTGTATAGTGACTCTGGCATTAGGGCCTCCTCTTCCTCGTCAAGTTCTTCCTGTGTTTCCGGTAACCCATCAGACACAGGGAAAGGCCTTGGCTTCGACGTTTGCCCCAGGGAGCTTGATGAAACTGAATCACAAGCTTTCTCAGCCATCTTCCTCCGTAGATGTGAACGGTGATGGATGCTATCAATCAGGTACTTCACATCACCCTCTGAATCCTTCACCATCTTTGCAATTTCCTCTTTGGGGAGCTCTTGCTGTTGAACAGATGTAGAAACACAAGGAAGTTAAGTGCGTGCAACATTAAACACAAAATTACTACATCTCTTACATATTATTGTTTGCCGCTAGTAGCCGTGGCCGAGGCCACTGTTCTTCACACAAAGGTATATATATCTTCTCTATAGATCAAATAGATGGTAATGACGAAGAAGGAATGAAAATTAGAAGCGGCAACAAATAAGAAAAGTTAATTTCATAGGATGACAGAATTATCTTATTTTTCTATGACAAATAAGAAATTTTATCTAAAGAAACCGCTGCGCTTATGGCCAATTTTTCTATTTTGGAGGGGGGGGGGGGGGCAAAGAGAGGTTTCACTGATTATACAGGGGCAGGGTTACAATCCTGCTGTACGAACATCTCAATCAAGCAGCTGACAGACGTCTAGTCTTGCTATTTTTTGAAACGTAGGTATATTTTTATTAAATATGGATTATAGAAATATAAAAAAATCGATGCGTCTGTGGGTGTGTCTTCAGAAGGCCCCGGTCCAATCCACTCATCGCTGCCGCGCACCCAACTGCAAGAGCTCGTCAACCGGGCACGCGCGTGCATCGCGGACGCCATCGCCGATCGCCTCGGCAAAACACCCTAGGCTCGCGTTAAATTTTGGGCCAGGCCGGTACTCCAATGCAAGCTGTTAGGCCTAGTTTCTTCGGAGCAGCCTTCGCTACTTAATTAGCCCAAAACAGCCTGTTACCTCCATGAGCATCTCATCTTTCCAGAAATTTTTTATGCTGAAATTTCCTAAAAAAGTTTTTTTGTGCTGAAATCTGAACCGATCGCTTCAGCTATTGGGCTGACTTGTTTCGTGTCGAGACTTGAGAGGCATCAATCAGATTCAGGACTTGGAGATCCACCTGCCCTTGTCCTCGCCCAAACCTTGTGTACTTATATATCTATTAATTCTTTTATTTATTTTATATTTTTTATCTACTTTACAACACAAATTTCAATATAAATAAACTGTTCTAATAAACCATACCTCACATGCCCTAATAGATTTTTCATATTCCTGCTACCCTGCATGAGCTGATGGTCAATCACACTGCAATTTCTGCGTGCTGTTGTGACCTGGCTGCCCCCAGGCCCCAGCATTAGGCACACCAACTCTTTTGAGCTTTGAGCTTTGAGCCCTGGATGAGGGTAACACTTGGACCTACATTTGACCAGATGTTTGGTGGCATCCTCCTTGGCTGCCGCCTAGTCAATCTGGTTGACAGAGCTGTAATCCTCTGATGGACATCCCGTGGTACGACGACGATTAAAAAACGCGACGAATGATTGATTGATTCAAATCCTACAAAGGCAACTGTAATGTGATACATGGAAGGCATCAATCATACCATCCTTGTACTTAAACATGAATAATGATAATTCATTCGTCTAAAGTTTTTTTCTCGAACATTCGTCTTAAGTTTCTTGAAGAAGGAAAAAAAATGAAGTGATGCACTTCTTCGTCTAACCAAACTTGTTGCATCTGCAATTCTGCATTGCTTGGTAGCAGGTACAAGTGCAAAGTGACAAGTTCACCGGCAGCCATGTACTGGTACCAGCACTAATCTGAACAGTTAGCTATGGAGCTTCATGGACATATGGGCTCCAAGTCTGCAGTGCAGGCTGGAGCTAAAGTTTCCAGATGTGTTCACAGAAAAAGTGTAAGGCTTTAATTATTCTGAATCAAAGTAGGGAGCAGACAAACACAGGGAACCTTTGCCAAAAGACAAGGAAGTTAGCCTGAACCTAACCTGCTACTCCAATTGGAAGCAGAGAAGAGAACACAAGTTCAAACACCAAACTACCTTGTAAGATAGTGGAAAGGTGAAAAAAATACAAGTGGTAATATTTTTGCAACTGTTTTTGGACCGTTGGCTTTTTGATCGGATGGTTACAAATTTCTGCTGCTGCAGCTGTACCTGTTTGGATACTACTTAGCTATTACGGAGTACAATAGTATCTCCATTGGAGCTGGTCCTGCCTGTATCAAAAGGCTTCAAAAGCTGTAGTTAGGTGTACATGCTTTGGCCAAAAGCTTTTGTGAGCTGCGACAAGGGACCTGGTGATGGAGAGGAAAACAACATTATGCCATGGGGCTGTAGTAATTTCCATGGCTGACTGCTCCAAAGATAGATTTGGCTTTTGACTCTTGCTCCTTTTTTTCCCCAGCACTCTGCCACATTGCCAGAACAGAACCATTCAGACGAGAGAAACATGAAAAAAAAGAACAAACATTTCCAAAGCAGCCATGATCCAAAGGTGGCATCTTTTCATATAGCATCTGATCGAATGAAATGGACAGTTTTTGAACTGTCAAAGCTTCCATGCAAACACAACAATTTTTGTCACACTCGATTTTAAAAGAACAAATCAGATACATTTCACATGTATGACAGAATCAAATTTCATACATGCAGTGACTTCATAGGTGATAATATAACAATGTCATTACATAATGATAAAATTCATTATAAAAGGATCTGTATGTCTTAAAGAAAACACGAAGATAACTTTCAGCGATAGCGGATCCTCCAGCCATCCATAAGCATTGTCTGAAGGAGCGTCAGTCTAGAACATGGTCTTCAGGTCAAAATCTTCCTTCACCTAAAACTCATGTCCATTGGTTGGGATGTACTTGAAGTCCTCACCTTCTGAGCAGCATCAAGAAGTTGTGAGAAGACAAACGTGAGTACATGGAGTACTCAGCAAGTGTGAAAAAAATATGACATGATGGTTTAAGGCAAGAAAAGCTTAACTCGGGTATACTGCATCTATACCATCATATTCTAGGACCAAAAAGAACTTAGCAATCTTATTTACTATGTGTGATGACACCAACATCAAAAGAATAGCTCATCGAATTCCATTCGACTACCAGACCCATCAGATATTCCATATCCGGTTAACATAGATTTCATCCACTACAGAGCCTCCTCTTGTGTCACTCAACCGTCCACTAGTGCGTACAGAATAAAGAGGGCATCTAATTAATTGGTCAAGTCGTACCTATATAAGCCTTGTGGTTGCGCTGTTCAGCCAAGTTATAGGCTTCAAGAAACGGTCCTTAGGATCTAAAGTAGGTACTTGTACATTTCTAATGCGTACACAGCAGCCATACCAACCAAACCAACATGCTTAGATCCCTATGATCCATGTTGCTATAAAAGACCCAACCCGGTTTGTGATGCATAGACCATTAATCATATTAACATTTAACCCACCCGACTCGATAGCATGACTAAGTATTGCTACCCCTGACACATAGACTACAACACAAGCGGTAAGGATAATCACGAAAAGTACTAATGGACCCTAAACATGGGAATCATATTGACAAACATGCATCTAGAAAGTAAAAGATACACTTTCCTACAATAGGATCAATGTGATCAAGGACACTCGCCTTCAATAGCGAGTTGCTCAAACTCTTCAAAAGTCTGGTCCTGCAGTTTCACGAACTGCTCGTCTCCTATTGCAATCATGCACACCAGAAATAAGTAAGCACAAACATCTATGAACAGTATATCAAACAGTAACAAAGCACTATAAAAATCCTACTAACGAAGAGTACTCACTGCTACGATCGCGTGAGCGTAAGAATCACCTAAAACAGAGCTATAACAGAAAAGTTACGAGTGTTTGAAGCTTTAGGGACCTTTCTGTAAAAGAAAAGGGCTATTTAGTAAAATAGAAAGTTTCAATGACTTATTTGTAAAATTTCAAGGATCTATTTGTAATTATATAAAATTTTAGGGGCTAAAAGTAAAATAATAGTACTAACATGGGCATTTTGTGAAAACAGAAACATTTAAGGACCTAAATGTAAGATTACCTAATTTCAGAGAATAAAAGTGTTTATTTCTATATTGAAAAACATATTTATTGTGTAAGCATGATGTCATCGCTGACTGGGCCTGCTAACCGGGCTCGGGTGTGTTGACGTGGCCTACCACGCTGGACAAAACTGTTCATATGGTTGTGATATGTGTGGTGACGTGACAAGGCTGACTGGGCTACCTGTATTTAAATCTAGTCCGTTGATCTCAAAACCGACGGCTACAATTCAAATGGGTGAAGGGTATCTAAACCTCTAATCTTGAACCTCTAATCTTGACAGCACACGAGGGATCCGACGGCTCAAGGCGATTGGGGAGGGTTTGGCAACCGACATCGATAGGGAAACGGCGGCACCGCCTCGGGCATGGCCGGAGCATCGCTGGAGAAGTTCGATCCAGCGCTACGAGCTATCAAACACGACGAGAAATGGCACAAAATAGAGAGGAGGGACTGGGGGTCTCACCGCGAGCTTTGAGGCGGTCAGAGGTGGCTCGATGGTGGCCGACGAAGGTGAGATGGCGGCGATGAGGTTGGCGCTCAGCGAGGCCTCAGTTGTGGTGATAGAGAAGCGAAAACGGGGGTCAGGGAAGCTTTCTCAGGGTCCTGCGGTGTCGAAGAACCTGTCAGTGGGCCTCAGGGCGCAACAGAGAAGGCGTGCGACGGTGCGTGGCAACGAAACTCACTAGAGCTTGGCGGAAGGCGGCTTGTGGCGATGGAACGTCGTTGAGGAGCGGCGGAGAAGATTCCTCGTGCTCCTATGAAGTCGACGACGGGCTCGGAGTCACCGTGGTGAGTTCGGACATGGTGGACAGCGTGCGGCAGTGTTCTGTGTGTCGGCAATGGTGGTGGTGAGGCTACGAGGCTAGGGGAATAGGAGGGTGGTGGGGTGCTACGGAGGCTATTTTATAATATGGAGAGGGAGCAGGACCATTGCAGAGTCGTGGGGCGTATAGGCGGATTGTGGGCACGGTGGTTTCGGTCGGCGGTTGTGGCCGCGGCGCGCGGGAGCGAGAGCGAGTGGGAGGTTAGGGTTGACGGACGGGTCTAACTTGCCGGTGAGAGAGAGGAAAGGAGTGGACTAAGCTTCAAGCGTCGAAAGATGGACCGGACCGGCAGCAAGAAACGGGCGTTACAGTTTTTGAACTGTCAAAGCTTCCCTGCAAACAAGTGTATGTGCCATGGATTCTGAATGGACAGAGCATCTATAATTGAGTTGTGAGCTTGTGCTATCAAGACGAACGAGTCTAACACATCTTCTAGAAAAGAAAGCTACATATGTCTTATTGTCATGTCAGGGTTTTAAAGCAGTAATGTCGTGGACACATGGAGGAAAAATAAGGGGAAGATGGCTATCCATGGGCTTTGACCTAGATTAGTTCGATTTGTCATCTGCCTTTATTTATTTTAATGGATCATCTTTCAGTATTTTTAAGGATATGGCCACACTGGTGGCCGGGCCCATCCAATTGTGTTGCTATCTTGTGCATCACCCAAGTCATCACGCCATGATTGGATATAATAAGGTCAGACCAATTCATGCATGTCTTGTAGTAGTATGCATATATACTACTATTCCTGCTGTCAATTTGACTCGTCATCTGATGTATGATGTATCGGCAAGGGAAGAATATGCTAGTATTATGGGCTGTTTAGAATAAAAATAAAAGAAAAAAATATGGGAACGAAAAACACTGAAATTACGTGTCATGTCTAATAGTTTTCTACGAGAATTCAAAGCACTGGACATACTAACATCACTGTGAATTTTCATAGTTCTCTTATATGCCACTGACGTCTTAATGAGTGGCATATAAGGCAATGCCAAAATTTTCAATGACACGAGGAATTTAGCCCATCCAAAAGAAGATATTTGAGTTGTCCAATGGGACATATATCCTCCACTGTCTTTTCTTCGAGTTTGAAGAGAAATATAGCGATTGTCTGAAGTAGTGCGAGGCCTCCCGAACATGGCCAAACAGAAAACTAAGGGCCGCACTGTATTACGAAAAAGTAGCCAGCCTCTTGTTCTTCTTTATACATGCAAATGATGGCAGCACGGCGTTAACTTACAACCAGGGTTTCAGGTTGACATTGAACCCGTTGGATTATCTGCAAAAAAAAAAAAAAACTAATGGTGCTTACGCAACGCAGCCCGGTTTAGACCATGGCCGAAGCGAGGGCCAATAGAGATGCCTCGGTGTTGATCCGTGAAACGCTCCTGAACATGTATGTATACGCGAGCAGATCGGTCAAAACTCGGAGCTCGGATGCGTCGGTAGCGTGGATTAAGCATAGCCGCGGCAAAAGCCGTCGACGGCGAACGCAAGCACTACTACATGAAGTTTCAAAGGCTTCCAAAATATTTAGATTTTGTGAAGTTAACTAATTGGGCTAAAAAAATTCATAAGAACCAGTTCAATTTCACAGGAACACAATGATTCAGTGTTGCGTATTTCAACACTTAGCAAGTGAGAACCAACTCGAAATTTGGCTGTGGAAAATCTTGCACGCAGTCTTTTTCGACGGAGTATGTTTAGGAAAAAAACTCTATATGGGTTGTACATATATGAGTTATCTCATCTATTTATCCCTCTCATCTGAAGGTTATGCTAGCTCATTCGTCCGTAAAAACTTGTGAAATTTTCCCTTCCGACCATGCTTGCATGCGTGGCACTTTGGAGGCCGGAACCGTGCCAATTTTCTGCTACTAATTTCAGCTGGTGCGTAGATTTTACTGCCAATCGCCCTGATCGGTTGGCACGGTCTGAGCTCCGACCACTGACAGCAGGATTTTTCTTTTTAATTTGGGAATCTGAATGCGCAAGATTCAAGGGACCGGAGACAGGCTCATCTGAACTATTGGACAGGAAAACGACCAAACACGAGCCTCGATCGATCGTGCGGTAGTTTCCGGCGAGGACATCGGCGCCCTAAAAAAAATGGCACGGAACAGCACGGCTCGTTCTTACGCGCGTACGTGCCTTCTCCCCCGAGACAGCACGAACCCTCGCCTCAAAATCATAGCATCCTCGTCAAGTCAGCGGAGGAGACGCAAGCCTGATACGGACACATGAAAACGTTGCTATTCTGGGCGTCTGACTTTCCTGGTTGATGCCGTGCGTTGCGCTGCACCAGCTGCGTACGAATTGACATGGGTCACACGCACAAACCCTGAGCTTTCATCACTGAAATCCTGGATGTTCATTCCTGGCTAGTGGCTACACAACGGTTCATGGTTGGTTGGGCAGCTCCAATAATGGAGCTAGCTACTTGTTTTTATTTACAGTTGCAGAGAAGTAAGTAAAAGTAAAGATAAGAATTAGCTGCTAATTCTTATTTTACGGATGTGAAGAAAAATCTTTAATATATCTCTAAGCATGAAGCAGATCTCAACTTAACACATCTACTCTACGAAATACATGGAATTAAGAACAATAGAAATTATATAAATTCTTAAAAAAATATACTCTAATAGTTAGAGCTATTAGAGCTGTCAAACTATGCTGATATTCCCCAAATTAGGCCAAAGTAGTTAAATAGTACGTCTAAGTACCTTATCTGCAATCTATGCCTCACCAAAAACGTAGTTTGGATGCTTGCACATAAAGCTGACAGCCATGCATGTCAATCTCTTGCAGCTGAAACAACTCGGGAAGTGTCCAACTGTTTATTTGCTGCCAGTGCAAGAAACGGTGAGAACGAATCTATACTCCTCCCCGAAGCAGCTACTCCATTTGGGTTGGATGCTTCACCTTGCTCGGGTGTTGTACGCTAGCTACAGAATCACAATGCTCGTCAGCTAAGCCTTGCTAATCCTGAACGCCGCCAACGCCCAACTGTCAGGAGTGTAGCTGCAGGGTGACGCTTGATTTTACTTAAACTCCGTGCTTCCAATCTCGCTGCAAATTGGAAGCAAGCTTTATCGGCAAAAGCCTACAGATTCTTGGTGTTGGAATCGAGAGATCAGCATATGCCGCCTACCAACTCGCTTGTGACCGGTTCGTCGCGGGGATTGTGTTCAACTTTGGGATTGTCCGAATGCTTGGTCAAGGACAGTTATGCGCTGGTTATGCTTTTTTTATTGTACTGTACTGTTGATCTTTTATTGTCATATAAGAATCTTCACTGGTTTCAAATACAGTTTGCTGCCATGGCTAGAATTGCCGTACAAAGTCTGACAAATAGGAATTACGATGGGTAGAACTTCGGATAAATTCCCCTACGCTATTGAATTTTTTGGTAATTTTTTATATGTTATCGATGTTTCAATGACACTGGATTTGCAACTTACGTAGAATAGTCGTATGTAGGGCTACATATCTATTTTTTTAAATTAAAACCCGTAACCCATATTTTATTGAGACATCAATGACGTATAAGAGAATTGTGTAATTTTAATGGCACAGAGAAAATTCGCTCAAAACTTCAGTCGGGCTATAATTTTAATCACACAAGCTCGTTTAAGAATAGCAAATCAATTAGAGTTTGCATAACACACACGTGAGTGTGCAAGCTCTCAAACTTATACGCCAGCTCCACCGACAATTCAAGATAAGAATGTCACTTGCAAGCTGCAAATATCGTAAAGTTGTACGGTACCGTGAAAGAAATGAGATCCGAGCATCAATTGTCTTCAGAATAAATATGTGGGGATTAGGGCTTGGAATTTACATTATCATTATTATCCGGAAATAATTTATGATAATGAATTCGAGTGTACCGGACGATGGGTATGTTGATCTATGTTTCTTATAGGTGTGCATCGAGCGAACTCAAGTACACAAGGATTTATCCATGTTCGGACCTTCCTTGGGATAATAGACATACGTTCTGTATATTTTCTTATGGATTCAGTGAACTTGTTACAGAGTGTCCTCCTTTCCATCCGAGTCTTTACCCCCTTATATACTAGGGAAAAGATGTTTATACAAATGGATCATGCTAAAATTGGTGACAGACCTACACCTGATGAAGCACAGCTATTCCTAGCTCATCATGATAGTGGATAAGCACATATGCCCTACTCTGGTCATCTTACACATCATGTACTATCACCGAACATCGTCAGGCTCACCCGTCAAGCTATCATGCAGCATTAAACGCTACGAGACGGGACACTGCAACACCACGCCGTCCCACAACCATGCTCGCGGAAAGAGAGTGCCTTGAGAAGGAAAATACTTGAGTGGACAATATTAAATGAGACTAGACTAGTTAAGTGAGTATCTGTCCTGCAACCAGCAAGGGCTAGTCGCGGGGTCTCCTACTGCAACCAGGGGGCTAGTCGCATGAGCCCCACCCTGGTCGCACGTTGAGGCTATTGTCTTGAAAATATCTACATCTGACTAACATTTAGCGGTGTAGGGTCCCCTGATATGGCACCCCCTAACCCATTACATCAACTAACCCATTACATCAACAATAGCCCCAAGCTCCCTCGTAGATGTGGTGGACTGAGTAGTTTATCGCAGAGATCTGTGGTTGCCACACACCATGTGGTCGTGGTAAGGACTAGTCGCACCACTTGGGCCGCAGGTGATCATAAGTTCGCCTAGTGAGTGGTCGTTAACGTAGCCCACTTTAGTGGTCGACTCAGGAAACCGCATCCCGAGAGGAGGTTAAGCATCCAAAAAGAGAGAGGAGAAAACGTAGGAGAGAGAAATATTAATCGCCGTCAGACCCAAGGAAATTTCGGTTTCCCACGCATAGCCTTTCGAATTTCGAGCGTACCAGATCCCGCGATGTCCCTTTAAATTAGAGTGTCCATGGTTCCCCATGAATCCTTTCACCGTCTCCCTTAGTCTATAAGATTTTGCGCTCAAATCCCTTCGTCTTCATCTCCGTTCTTGCCCTCGCAAATTCTTCCATTGTCATCCGATGGCACACATCGGTAGCGAGCCTGCCTTCCCTAGATCCAAGTGCGACACGGCAAGGCTGAAACCGATGTACGACATCGGCTTGCTCACCCGTCGCCTTTCCTTAGGGTACCACCCTAGGGAGAGTGCGTCTGCTCCCCGCCAGAGGGAGATCGTATTGTTCATCTCATTCTTCTTGGCAGGCCTCGTGCCGCCCTTCTCTAAGGTCTTCACCATTGTTATCTCCTTCTACGACATCTGCCACCTCCATCTCAACCTCATTTCCATTCTTATGCTGAGTATTTTTTCTCATCTGTGTAAGAACTTCGTTGGGGTCAAACCGTGCCTTGACCTCTTTCGGTTCTTCTACACATGCTGGTCGGTGACAGGGCTGACCACAGGATGTTGCGGGTTCCACCTTCATGACGGTGCCATGCACTCTTATATTGAGGTGGGCCTCAAGTCGTCGAGGTCAGGCCGGAGGGGGGATTGGTTCTACACACGATCTATAGCTCCTTGGACAACCTCCGCGTGTCGATCGCACCGGTGCAGGTCACAAACAACTAGGGGAATTCACCCACGACTATGCTAGAGTTACTGGCCTTGGCCAAGCAGGTTGGCCAGCTTCGTGAAGCCGGTCTAATGGGATCGGACGTCATCCACGACTTCATCAGGCGTCGGTTGTGCCCCTTACGGAGGCAAGCACATCCGACGTTTCTGTACTCCGGGCCGAACGTTGTCACCTGAGAGAGCTTCACAGGTAACCCCGCCGCTGTTTCCTCGGCGATCTTTTTGATAGGTGTGCTACGGCTCATGTCTCTTTTGTTACTCATATCTTACTAATGATCAACCTGCGGGTCCGAATCATAATGTCAACTTCCCCAAGGAAAGACGGTCCTCCGGGGGCGTGCTTTTGTTGTGTGATCTCACCCTGCCGTAGAGAGCACAACTCAGGAGGGAAAGTTTGGCATTTCCAAAATTCCCACCCAGAGCCTTTTTGTGAGTTAGATTTTCATGGTTGGCGCCATTGCAGTGTCTCCCTGAGGTCAACATTCTGGGCCTGATCATCGATGAGGTTCTGGAGGTCTTCGATCAGGCCGCCTGAAAGAGAGATGTCCACTGTGACCTCCACCACGGTGCCTAACAGAGCATGGCCCCGCCTCCTCCTAATCCATCTGGTCATGCCTCCGAACCGTCTGGTCACGGTGACAGTCAGACAGCTCAGAGCCAAACACTAACCCTAGACGGAGGTCTTACGACTATTGCTGGTCATCAGAGGAGCGACTAGGCTAGCCCTGAGCCAGCCACGGGTGACCAGACTGCTTGTAGTCAATCATCGACCTCAGGCGGAGGTCCGGCGAGCGGTGCCAGCACGCAAGAGAGCGATCAAACTCGCCCTAAGCTAGCTAGAGGCGACCAGACTGCTCGCTAAGCTTCCACGGAAGGGGAGAAGAGACCAGCGGTGGATTCAGCTTCCGTAGAGGCGTCCAAGCATGCTCTTGGGACACCGACCGCTCCTAGCTCGACAGCATATATGAGCTCCTCCTCGCCCGACCGCTGAAAAGGAGGCGACAGACCACAGATGCGCCGTGCTGGAGAGGCTGATGGCTGAACAAAAGGAGGCGAGGTGCATGCTTCAATGAGATAATATCATGTTTCAGCAGGAGAAGACCACACTTCAAGAGGAGAAGGTTTCACTCATCGCTCGACATTCCAAGCTGACAGTGGATGAGTGAACAACCCACGACTTTCTTCGGGTTGCCTTCATGGTGATGCGAGGGCCCCTGAGGAGCGTCGGGCTGGAAGCCAACAAGCCGAAGGAAGAGTCCACATAGGGCAAGTCCTATGTCATCAACGTCCTGGTAAAGAAGTTCACCCAACTCTCGAGCATCATGGTGACAAGGGTTGCAAAAGACGTGGTGAAGGTGGTGAAAGCCGTGACGGGGTACATGCTCTAGTGCTACCACAGCTGCAACCCCAACTTCAACCTCGAGGTCATCCGGGAGGGGGTCGCGGCCATCGGTCTTGAAGCCGAGGCGAGGCTGCAGGCAGAGTGCCAAGGGGCAGTGGAGTATGTAGGGTCTCTCTGTCAGGTGGAGACCATAGAAGAGTAAACATCATATCATAACTTAGGCTTGTACCATACTTTGAATGAAGTTTTTCATTTCTTTGATGGGCTTGTATCGTTTTGTGGTCATAGAGTCCCTAAATTGACCCTACTATGGAGGATTTCCTTAATTAGGAGCGAGAAGATTACCTTAATTTTGTGAGCCTAAAAGTAGTGTCTAAGCTTAGGAGAGGACATCATCATGGCATATAGAAACTTCTGTGCATGTGGGTATCGAGCCTTCGCGTCGTGCAGAGCTTCACTGACGTAGTGCACTGGTCATTAAAGACCTTCACGTTCGACGACCAAGTCTGCGCTCGTGACCTGTTCGGTAGTTGCAACATATAGCATGAGCTCATTGTTTGGTTGAGGAGCAGTTAGTACAGGAGGGGACGATATGTACCTTTTGAGATCCTGAGAGACCACCTCCGCTTCTGGCGTCCACAAGAAGTTATCGCTTTTCTTCAAGAGTTTCAAGAGCAGCAACTACTTCTCGCCCATCCTCGAGATGAACATGTTCAAAGCTGTCATGCTCCCAGTTAGTTTATGGACTTCCTTTAACCTAGTCGGGGATCCTATCTGGTCAATGACTCTGATCTTGTCAGTGTTTGCTTCTATCCCTCGACTAGACACAAGGAAACCGAGCAACTTCCCTGATGGGACTTCGAACATGTATTTCTCTGAGTTCAACTTCATACGGTACTTACAAAAGGTTGTCGAATGTTTCTTGGAGGTCCGCGGCCAGGTCATCCTCGGTCCTGCTTTTCATGACCACATCATCAACATATGCCTCAATATTTCTACCAAACTGTGGTCGAATGATGAATTGAATACATCGCTGATAAGTGGTACCGATACTTTTTAAACCAAAATGCATTTTTACATATCAAAAGACCCCAAAGGGCGTTACAAAAGTAGTTTTCTTCTTATCTATACTATTCATACTAATCTAATGGTACCCCAAACGAGCATCTAAAAATCTTTGCAGATCGCTACCGGCAATTGAGTCAACAAGCTAGTCGATCCGAGGTAGAGGAAAGAGATCTTTTGGGCATGTCTTGTTGTTGAGGTCGGTGAAGTCAACGCACATCCTCCACTTACCATTAGGCTTTCGGACCATGACGGGGTTAGCCAGCCATTTCACATATTGCACCTCTTGGATGAAACCTGCTTCCAGGAGCTTATCGCCTAGTATGCATAGTGGGCGACAGCCATGAACTCGGTCATCGCTGGTCACCCCAGGATCGCATTGTAAGTAGTCTCGAAGTCCACCACATCAAAGAGGACCTTCTCGGTCCTGAAGTTACTCAACGAACCGAAGGTGATGGGACTGCTCGATCTGCCCCAACGGCTTAGCCGAAGGGCCAGAGGTGACTCTAAAGAAGGGATAATATGGTTTCAACGCACTCCTCAGGATCTGCAAGGCGTCCAATGCATCAGTGAAGAGGAGGTTGATGGAGCTCCCTCTATCGACTAGCACGTGCCCCATTCGGATATTGTGCATTGTGGACTCGACCAGGATGGGGTAATGACTGGGGCACTTAACGTATGCGGGGTGGTCCCTTGGCTGAAGGTGGGGGGTACCTCCGACCACTTCACGCATGGACTCGAGCCTGGCATGGTCGCACATATCTAGTGGACCACCGACTTGTACTCCAAATTCGAGTAAAATGTTGTGACGCTCCCAAAGATATGGTGGATGATGTGTTCGGATTGCTGGAAGTCCAAAACCGACTGGTCGGGATTGGCCTCATCCTCATCGTCATCGTCACGCCTGGGTTTGCGTTCCCCAAGCTCTTTGTCGATGATGCCTCGCACGCCTTGCATTCAGTCAAGTCATGGGCGACGGTACGATGGATCAGGCAGTAACCTATACCCTTCTTCCCGTCGTTCTTCTTGAAGCATCGGCGCAATTGGCTGACTTGCCCAACAGCCATGACATCGAGCGGTCCAGCCTTGCGCTTGTTCTTCTTTTTCTCCATCCAGTTGACCCCTTTGGAAGAGATGGGCTGGTCAGAGGTTAGCTGCGGCTTAGCACCGATCTGGCACTCTGGAGCCTCGGTGGCCCGCACGCATTTGTTTGCAAGCTCGAAGAGCTCGGTAGAGCCCCGGACTTTCTTGGTGGATAGCTTTTAGACTATCTTATTGTCTCTGACCCCCCCCTCCCCTCCAAAACGCTATGACCACTGACTCACCCATGATATTTGTAATGGTATTATGGCATTCAATGAAACATCGAATGTAGTCTCGCAGTGGCTCACCATGCTGCTGCCTAAACTGATACATGTCATCCTTGATCTTTGATCGGGTGTAGGTTCCCTAGAAATTGGTGATGAACTGGTCGCACAAGTCCTCCTAAAATCAACCGACCCATGGCACAAGCCAGGATCAGGCTGAACCAGTCAAGGCAGTCAGAAAATAGTTCGCCATGACCTTCCTGTCGCTTCCTGTGGCCTGCACCATGGTGGTGTAGATCAACATGAACTCCTCTGGATTTTTCGAGCCGTCGTATTTTTTGATTAGGACCGGCCGAAACTTGTCGGGCCAACGCACCTCTCGCAGCCAGGCAAAAAAAGTATTGCACCTCATCCCGTAACGGGGTGCCGCTCGCCAATGGGCAACAGCACACGACCAGGGAGAGAGCTGACGGTCTCGCGGCCCTGGCGATGGGATGAAGGAGTTGGATGCCTCCCAGTGTGGGGAGGGCGAGTTGTAGGGCCACTTGCCCTTTTTCCATCTCTCGTCGGGTGTAGGAAATATGAACTTAGGGAGATTGTAGTATTTACTTTAAGACATGTATGTGATTTTTGTGATTAATAATAACATAGTCAATGAGACTAACATATGTGACAAGTATATATTTTAGTATGTCTCATGGATGCAATACATGAAAAAGCTAACAAAACCGAGATAAAGTTTGGTTGAATTAGAGACGACCGAGAGAAAATGGCCTCACAGGATGGTCTGGCGCTGGACAATTTTGTACACACCAGAGCTTTGTGTCTAGATACAGTTAACCTCACTGAATAGTCTGATGTTAAGCAAGTTCAACACACCAGACAATGAGCAGTGCAAAGAGAAAGCAGAAGACCCCATCGGATGGTCCGGTGCTTAGGAAGTGTTCTCATCGGAAAATATTTGACAGAGGGTGGGGATCACCTCACCGGATGGTCAGGTATTCAATGTGCAGTACACGCATGAGCATTTCCAGAGGAAGGAAGAGAAGAAGCCATACGCCGGATGGTCCAGTGTGAAGAGGTGTGAACACCAAAGGCTTACATCAGAGTATTTCTTGTAGAGACATTTTCAAGAATTGAGGATAGAAGATCAACCCACCAGATGGCCCGGTGATCTATGCAATAAACACTAGAGGCTTACATTGGAGCATTTTGTGCAGAGCGGCAATAAGTGGCTCGGATGGCGGTAGTATGCATGACGAATGGTCCGGCGATGAAAAGAATAACACACCGGATAGTCCGATATTCACAGAGGTTTTGAGTGGGGGTTCCAACTGATGGTTTTCTAGGTTGTACACACCGGATGTTCTGGTGAGTGTTCACAGTTTCTATGAGCCATTAGGGCAACAGCTAGTCCATTGGGTAGAGGCTATAAATACCCCTCCACTCGATCATTTGAGATAGCGGGAGTCTAGAGAAGCTCATATACACTTGAGAAGACATGCAAGCAATTAAAATGTTAAAAGTGATCATCCAAAGTAATTAAGTGCAAGATTAGAGAGTGATTAATGCTTATAAGCCTAGAGAGGAGTGTTGCTAGGTGCTGCTACCTATAGAGTAGATCAAGAAGTGATCCAACCTTATAACTCGTGGTACGCCGACACCTTATAGTTTTGGTGACTCGTCGGCACCTTGAGCCAGAGTTATTCAAGCTTGTTGACCCTCCGACTTGGTGTAGGGTAACGGCAAGAGGCTTGTACGGTGACACGGAGACCTTTATCTTGGTCGCTTAAGTTCCAAAGTGAAGACAACGACAAGTGACTGGGAGAGAGGCTAGTGGTGAGATCTTATTTTTTGGTTTGGTGGCTTATCTGAGTTGAGACCTTGTCTTTATGACTTGGTGGCTCAAGAGCCGTGACAGGAAGGGTCTTAGTGACTGAGAGCATATTCTTAGTGGAGCTCCAACGTGGACTAGGGGTGGTACTTATGTCATCGATTTCACGGGATAAAAAATCTTTGTACCGAGTTTGTTTTCTCTACCTTATTTACGTTTCCGTATTTAGATACTTGCAATTTACCTTCCTAAATAGGTTGCAAGCTCTTTTAATCGGTAGAGTAGACACACTGGATAAATTTAGAGCACATTTAGATACAAATTGATATAGATTCATCGTGTGTAGTTTTTGGAGTTGAATAGATCTTTAGTGTCCTAATTCACCCCTCCCTTCTCTTAGGACATCACCGATCCTACACTGGGCACGATCGTCCTGCTCTTGGGTGGTCCTCTGGCCCCGGATTATGTCACGAAGGTTGTGAGTGCAAAGATAGTCATGCAAGTCCATGGGTTTGGCTGTTCCGACACGGTGGGGGTCTCTACGTACTCCATGTTACCAAGGGAGCACGAGCTCCCTCCTGCTGCGGGGCCTGTTGCGAACCCTGGCGATCATGACCTTCACCAAGAGGGCAAGGTCGCACAACCATGACGCTACTAACGAACCCTCCTGTACTGCCACTAGTGGGTGGCTAAGAAACACTCATGCAGTCTGCAGATTCTGAGCAGGCGTCATGGCCTCCTAGTCGAGCCGCTGACCGTGGAGTGACGAGACGTCACGAGAGCCCCCCCCCCACGCTCGTGTTTGGGCACGGTGCGCATTCGTGGCGTGGCATGATGGCCTAGACGCCGACACCGCCAAAAACTGCACCTTAGGCAGATGCTCCTTCGTGCGACGTTGTAGGTGCTGGGGCAGTATTAGACTGCCTCCATGTCTAGTGCCATGTTGGTTTCCCTCTGGGTGTATGGATCGGGATTCAACACCGGTACCCAGGACATGAGGGTCTTTGTTGCCCTCCGTTGCATACAAACTTCACGTTCGATATCGGAATCCTCAAACTCCGTCTTGTTTTCCCATACCTGGAGCACACCGGGCTCGTTTGGGTCCCCATGACGAAAACTTCACGGCGGCCGGGTTCCTCAGTACGGGACTCTGCGACCATCATGGATTCAGACATGGATAGTCCAGTCATAGTATCAACACTTGCATAAACGCGAAACTCGCCCCTACCTAGCGCACCAACTATCGAGGGATAATCCCTAACAATAAATCCGAGGTGTACCAGATGATGGACGTGTTAATCTATGTTCCTTGTGGGTGTGTATCGAGCGAACTCAAGAGCACAAGGATTTATCCAAGTTCAAGCCTCTCGTGGGATAATAGTTCTACGTCATGTTTATTTTTTATGGATTCGGTGAACTTGTTACAAAGTGTTCTTCTTTCTATCAGGGTCTTCACCTCAGAAAAAGATGTTCATATAAACAGACTGTGCCAAAATAGGTGACAAACCTACACCTGACAAAGCCTAGCTATTCCTAGCTCATCATGACGGTGGGTAAGCATGCTCGTCCTGCTCTGATCGTCCTGCACGTCCTGTATCATCGAAATTTCAGTAAAATTTTACAAATTTTAAAGGAAAAAAATATCTAATTTCGGAATTTTCTTTCACTTACATGTGAGATCCACGTAGCAGAGGATGAAAAATAATCAAAATTTTATAAATTTTGGTCTTTTACCTGATGAATGAAAAAATGTAAAACAAAATTAAAATCCCTACCCAGAGTAAACACCTGATTGAAAAAAAAAACCAAGCATATTTAACTGCCCTTTTTCTCTTGAATTTTGGAATGGGTGGTACATGGAGTAATTAATAAGCTCACCTGCAACACTGCAACAATTGTATCGGCTACTACAGTATAGCCTCATTTATATCTATAAAGATCGGATAGATTCAGTACAGATTTCCTCTTCATAACAAATTATTATGAAATATCTATACACTAATTCCAGTTCATACATAAATTAGAAATACTTTATATAGATATGAAAAAATACAACAAAATTATGTGGAGTCTCCATTAAATGCTAGGATGGGACCCCCTGCTTTTAATTCCGTGCAGGCGAGTTGGTGTGCTCCAATTAACTCCCTCCTCCTCCTCCCTCCCCCCTGTCCTCTCTCCTTCCTCTCTCACTCTTCGCCCCCCTTTGCTCTGCTCCATTCCTTGATCCAGATTCCGCAGGGCGCGCGGGGTCTAACCCGATCGTCTGTCTCCACCGACCTCCCAAACCCTAGGAGGAATCCTGCTCCGCGTCGAATTCGATCGCGGCATGATTTGTTCCCGAAAATTCAGGCGGGCGCCGCCGGCGGCGAATTGGATGGTGTAGGAGGGAGGAGAAAAGGTCTCGGCTTTGTGGGCGGCCATGCATCTGTCGCTATGGAAGCCGTTGTCCCACTGCGCCGCGCTGCTCCTGGACAAGAAGCACCGGCCTCCGCGGCCGCCGGCGGCGGGGCCCGGAGCGGGGTCTGGCGGCGGGCGGCGGCTGCAGGAGAGCAAGCTGCGGGAGGCGCTGGAGGAGGCGTCGGAGGACGGGTGCCTCGCCAAGTCCCGCGACGCGGCGCTCCTCGACGAGGACGGCGGGGAGGAGGGGTCCGTGGGGCGGTCGCGGTCGCTGGCGCGCCTGCACGCGCAGCGCGAGTTCCTGCGAGCGACGGCGATGGCCGCAGAGCGCGCGTTCCAGTCGCCGGGCGCGCTCCCGGTGCTCGAGGAGGCGCTCGCGACCTTCCTCGCCATGTACCCCAAGTACGCGTCCTCCTCGGTCGCGGACCGCCTCCGCGCTGACGAGTACCCGCACCTGGACAAGGTATGCCTCGACTACTGCGGGTTCGGTCTCTTCTCCTACCTCCAAAGCTGCAACTTTGCCGACTCGTCGGCGGCGTTCACGCTCTCGGAGATCACCGCAAACCTCAGCAACCACGCGCTCTACGGCGCCGCCGAGAAGGGCACCACCGAGCACGACATCAAGAACCGCATCATGAACTACCTCAACATCCCCGAGTCCGAGTACTGCCTCGTTTTCACTGTCAGCCGCGGCTCGGCGTTCCGGCTGCTCGCCGAGTGCTACCCCTTCGGCACCAACAAGCGGCTGCTCACTATGTTCGACCATGAGTCCCAGTCAGTGAATTGGATAACGCAGGCCGCGCGTGAGAAGGGGGCCAAGGCATACTCCGCCTGGTTCAAGTGGCCCACTCTCAAGACCTGTTCCACCGAGCTCCGGAAGCTGATCTCCACCAAGAAGCGGCGGCGCAAGAAGGACTCCGCAACTGGGCTGTTCGTGTTCCCGGTGCAGTCGAGGGTGACCGGTGCAAAGTACTCGTATCAGTGGATGGCATTGGCGCAGCAGAATCATTGGCATGTCCTGCTGGATGCCGGTGCATTGGGGCCTAAGGACATGGACTCTCTGGGGCTGTCGCTGTTCCGGCCAGACTTCATCATCACATCATTCTATAGAGTGTTTGGGGCTGACCCAACGGGTTTTGGCTGCTTGCTGATCAAGAAGTCGGTAATGGCATGCTTGCAGAGCCCGAGCAGTGGGACAGGGGCAGGAATGGTGCGGATTTTGCCGGTCTTCCCACAATATCTCAGTGATTCAGTTGATGGGCTTGATGGTGTCCTGGACGGGGTGGAGGATGATACTATTATTCCAATTGAGGAGGGGTCAGTGTCGAGCAGTCACCATGCACCCCAATTACCTGCATTCTCGGGTGCATATTCATCAGCGCAGGTAAGGGAGGTGATTGAGAGTGAAATGGACCAGGACAGTTCAGATAGGGATGGTGGTAGCACGATATATGAAGAGAGTGAGGATGTTTCTGTTGGGGAGGTGATGAAGAGCCCTGTTTTCAGTGAGGATGAGTTATCTGAGAACTCCTTCTGGGTTGATTTGGGCCACAGTCCACTTGGTTCGGACTATTCAGAGCAATCTTGCAAGGGGAAATTGGGATCTCCATTGCCAGCATCCTGGTTTTCTGGTAGGAAGAATGCGAAGAAAGCATCACCAAAGGTGCCATCCAAACTGGTAAAGAGCCCTATTCATGACAACCATGTTATGTCCTTCGATGCAGCTGTGAGGTCAGTATCACAAGAGCCAGGGCCTGTGAAGATGGTTCCAGACGAAGATCATTCACATAATGGCATCAAGAATTTTATTCCTGTTAGAGAGATTGAAGAAGATCAAGATGGTAAAGGAAACAAGAGGTTCGTAAAGTTTTCTTGTGCCAATGGCCCCGCTGAAGGCAGCTCAGCCTCTGTTTTTGGGAGTTGTACTGCCCGTGAGAATGGCTCCACTTCGGATATTTGCTCAGAAAGTCAGGCGGAAAACAAAGAGAGTGCCATCAGAAGGGAAACCGAAGGGGACTTCCGTCTACTGGGAAGGAGGGAGGGACACAATGGCAGATTCAACGGTGGAAGGTTCTTTGGAGTGGAAGAATCGGAAGGAGTGTCAAGTATGGGGCGCAAAGTATCATTCACTATGGATGATAGCAAGCTCTGTCATAATTCAGATGCCGGGGAAACATCTGGGTATGCAATGGCAGATGATGATGATGATGCATACAGTGACTATGGTGATACTCAAGACGACAGGCGAGAGCCTGAAATTATCTGCAAACATCTTGATCATGTGAATATTCTTGGCCTTAGTAAGACCACACATAGGTTGCGTTACCTAATCAATTGGTTGGTGACTTCACTACTGCAGCTCCGGTTGCCTGATTCAGGGGATGGTGAGGGGGTACCCCTTGTTTATATCTATGGTCCGAAGATCAAATATGAACGAGGAGCAGCAGTTGCATTCAATATAAAGGACTGCAACACTGGAACCTCCCTGATCAATCCCGAAACTGTACAGAAACTGGCTGAAAAAGAAGGCCTCGCTTTGGGCGTTGGTTTTCTAAGTCATATACGCCTCCCAGACAACCAGAAACATGGGACGGTTGATGTGGGGCTCAGTTCTTCCTTGTGTCGGCCTGCGTCAAATGGTCGCCGTGAAAAGAAAATTAGCAAAAATGCTATTATTGGGATTGAAGTGGTCACTGCTTCTCTTGGGTTCCTTACAAATTTTGAGGATGTCTACAGTTTGTGGGCATTTGTTGCAAAATTTCTGGATTCGTCATTTCTTGAGCAAGAGAGGCTATCATCTATTCCTGAGGATGCAGAAAGATAGTATTAGTGGATTTCGGTTCGTGGCTATTGCAGCTGCGTCATAAATACAGAAGGAAGGTGGCGACAGTGTAATTGAGTTGAGGATAGAAGAAGATATATCATGGTGCTTCTGCGTATTGCTTTTGTATCCAAGTGTCTCCGCTTGGCATCAAGGGGCAATACTTGGTGGTGCGGCTGGTATATTTCTTCATTCTCCCCCCCTCCCCCCCCCTTTTCTAGGCACGCAACTTTTTGCCTGTAGATTTTGTTGAAAATCTATATGTATCACCTAATTATTTTGAGGACCATCCTTTCCATGTACTTGTTTGTAAATTGGCTCCATTGGCCATGAAGTACATTGGCTTGTATGATTCTTGCAACATGAATAGCATGATGATAGGTGATTCTGCCCTTTTCAGTTCTGTTGTTGAATCCTCTACTGTTCCAGTATGTTATTGCTTAGTTTCTGCTATAGTGCTGTGATGAATACGCCGATTTAAGTATATGGTAAATTTCAATTACATCAGTTTCAGGCGATAATGAGAGTAGCAGTCTACTAGCTACATCTTTTCTTCTTTTAGTTATCATTCCAAATGATTTTCTTTTTTGCCGCTTTTAGCTTTGCTGCTAGCACTAAGCAGCAAAGCAGGGCAGTTATGTGATAATTTCTCAATAAAGTGAATCCTACTGATCGAAACGGCCTGTTTCCTAATATGCTGTCGTTTTCTGGGCGCTGCTCTTAGTTGCAAATTTTCTATCACGATGATCGCTTGTAAAGCTTACCGACAGGATTGTTGAGCCGGTAGTTTTTGGCGCATTTCGCTGTGTTGTATCTGGAAAGGTGATTGTTCTATTGCTGACTTTGTCTTTTTCTTCAATCTTGAAGCACTGTTGTTGTGTTGCGTGAGTTGGATTTAGGTATCAGGCAGCAGATGGCGTGGCTGTTCTTCTGAATACCCTGCTGTCCTGCAGATTCAGAATGTATAAAAATGAGAAAGACACATAGTTTGAGTGCATGCCAAAGATAGGAACATACATGAATATTCGCTTCATTTTGTGATGTTAGGCTTCTTTTTTTTAGAGGTTACAACGAGGACGTACATAACACACGCATCCTACATTCACACAGCATGCGCATACACACGTGCTTATCCATACACGCACTAGGATGGGATGTTAGGCTGTTAGCTGCTAAGTCTCCCATTCTAGTTCGCCTTGTGTTCTTGGAAACGCGCAGCTGCTTCCTCATGTACACACAGACAGCCTAGAGCCAAACGCTGCCACTCTGGTGACCACCAACGAACCAAACGCCAGCCCTCCTTTCGCACGCACACTGATTCCGCTGGACGACTCTGCCGTCCTCCCTGTCATATCCCGTTGGTGTCTGTCAACCGCTGCCGGTTGGTTGGCGCCAACACGCTGCCCCCCGGTGGAAGTCGCGCGCACTCGGCAGCGAAAGCGACCCGCTTTTGGGCGCCTTTTCCTCTGACCGATCAATCAGGGGCGCGGGCGGCGGTGCCGCGGTGAGGGTGGCTCGCGACACCGCGAGGAGGCGGCACGCAGCCAGGCGGGCATCAACGGCAATGGCAGCAGCATCCTCCTGCTTCCTATCGCGGCGCATCTGGAGCGCACGCAGATGATCTGTTGCGCCGTGCGACTGCGAGCTCCAAGCGGATGTTGCAGTTAGAGCTACAGGGGAGCTAACCATGTGAGCATGTGCCGAGTCCATGTGGCCACGTAGGAGCACTTGCTTTTCTAGTCAACCCTGTTGAATTTTACGACTCCAGACGAAGGCTAGGGATTGCCGGATCCTAGTTTTTTTTTAAGGAAGGAAGCTTTATTTCGAGATGAATTATTGTTCCCATCTATGCACCCTGCAAAACGTTGATGCACCAAGCCTATACAAAAGAAAAAAGAAGATGAAAAAAAAAACAAGGAACGACTGAAACTAGATGTACACATAGAAACACAAGAAATGCTTGTTTGATGCTATTTCAGCCCACAAGGGAAGCTAGTATTATAGCTGCCAATTAAGCAATCGACGATTCGGGCGGTCGGACCTAATGAAATTTTGTCTCTGAAGTCTTACTCTGTGATTGACTATAGCCTAAATCCATTTCAGAATTTTGACGCTAGTTTATAGTTATTGCTATATTAGAAATGTCATCTTTCAGTAAGTCAAATCGTATGTGACGCAAAGAAAAACAAATCGTTCCGTCCTCATCATGCAATCAAGTCAAAGAGACGACTAAAATGCTCGAGCATCGCAACACCTGTAAATACAAACACGTACGTACCAGACCAGTTTCACCCACAAATGATTCTGAAATCTCTAGTACTTTCCGCTCGGCCATGTACTCGATCGTCGTGTACGCAGATCCGATGAACCACTCGATCGTTCCCCGGCAATTCGTATCGTACTCATCGCATCACCAGGTCCACTTTGTCCGTTCTGCAATTTGTCACCGGCGTTCATACATGAGCTGTCAGAAGTCGGGCCCGGGGAGGGAAAAATTGAATCGGGAGCTGTTGCGACGACAGGTGCTGTGCTGTGCCACGTGGGGTGGCTCTTAGTGTTGCCTTATACTACTCGGATGTCAAAATCCGATTTAGATTTAGATGTTTGATTAGATATGTAAAACATAACTCGAAATTCGATATAGGATTCAGGTGTTTGATTTTGGTAAAAAAAAGTATACATCGATATTCAGATAACACTAGTGGCTCGGTGTCATGGCGATGCACAAGCATGTCGTACAACGCTCGTGCTCGTACATGGTCCTGTGCGTTGCAATCCTTGCGTGTGGTCACTGGTTAATCGCTGGAGCGTGTTGCTCGTCTACTCGAGAGAAACGAAGCCGGAAGCAGCATCCAGTTGCCCCGTGCCGCGGTTGAGGTCAAGTTGTCCCGGTCCCGGCCAAGGCTAAGCTACACGCGCGACATGGTGGGCGAGCCGGGCTGGAGCACGCGACACGCCTGCCTGACCCAGTGACCCACGGTGGGCGGCTCAGGCGAGTCGTCGGAGGCGTGGCGGGCGTCGCGTGATTCGCGTCGGCGCGCCGATGCTCCTGCGCGCTTCCGCTGGGCCGACGGGCCGTCCACCGTGTAGCGCAGGGGAGGGAGGGGTGATGGTTTTTAGGGCTTCTTTCGGCTCTGCATCGTTAGGGGAGTTCTTTGGGCTGCGTCTTTGGGCAGAGGGGAGGCATAAGGGCTCATCCAGTAGACAGTCCAGGTTCTCCTCCAAAAAACGGGGGAAAAAAACTACACAGTCCAAGTAGGAAATGGACTCCCGCCGATCCACAGAAACAATGTAATTCGTGAAATACAGCTTGACAAAAAGACTGGACGAGGAAAAGGTGACGCGGAGAGTGAAATTTTTACTCTCTTTTCGAAAACATTTTTTTACAAATGGATCCTTTCAAAAACATTGTCTGGAAAAATGAACCATGTGCATGGCACCACAACCTTTGATGTTGCTGGTCCATTGCACTGCACGCATCTAATTTGGTGGTGTGTTAGGATTTACGTGAAAGTATGGCGTCACCTGTCGTGCTCTTGTGCTCTTGACACGTAGGATTTATACAAGTCCTTGTTAACGTGTCATAGTACGATGACATGTCTTTTGGCACCGTAATTAATGGCACGACCTTTGACGCCATAATGCTCCCTTACAAGGAAAGGAAAAGGAGCCACGATGGGGCGTGGGGCTTAAGGCCGTGCTTGTAACCATGCTCACATGAGGAGGGAACTTTGACGCATTGGTCCATTGCACAGACGCTTTCTCTCTCCCCCCATCTCTTCACACATGAAGGGAAGCAAATTCTGTATGACCCTGTTCAAAAAGATCTTCGTAAAATCTTATTTATGTTATTTATCATGTGATCTAATGACTGGATTGAAGAGAAGAGAGACTGAAAGTTTTTTATAAAATTAGATCCTATAAAATATGCTTGTCACGTAGAAAGGATCTTTCTGCCACGTATATGAACAGAGTACTGAGCAAAAAAGGGTTACACCCACGCTCTACTGAGAGTTACAGTATGTTATGAACACTGTAGCAACTTCATCTTAGAATATACTAGCCCGTAATGGTAGCGCTTGCCTACTGGACTAGTGGACTACCGGAGCCAGCAGCCAGCGTGTGCATCCCACGGACGACACCGTGGAAAAAGGAAGATGAAAACATCTATATGTGGACCATCCCTGGGCAATCAGGGTCCCTCTGGCCACCAAATGGACCTCCTCCATGTCACCACCAAGGATAAACTCCCCTTTGGCCACCGTCCGTTCTCCCCCTCGCCTTATCCTCCCCTGATCTCCCGTACAAAAGCAGCGCTCCCTCCCGCTCGCCCGCTCAAGCTATCCACCACCACCACCATAGCCGCCGGCCACGCTCTTGCTCGAGGGCCACAGAAAAAGGTAACCGTGCACGCCACATTCCCATTCCTTGCATCACGGCGCATCCTGACATTACAATTCTCGCTTTTGGTCTGTCGCGTTGCAGGCTCTAGAATACCGAGAGCAATGGCGTCGCTCGCCGTGGCAACGCTCCCGTCGCTGGCGGCCCCGGCGGCGAAGAAGAGGTCCGGCGTCACGTACGTGGAGGGCATGAACGCGTACAGTGGCCTCAAGGGGCTCAACAAGGTGACCATGCTCGGGGTGCGCAAGACCGCCGACTACTCCTTCGCCAAGATCGTGGCCTCGATGAGCCCCGCGGGCAAGAAGAGGCGCGGGGGCGCGTTCGGGGCGCAGATGAACGCCGCGGCGGAGATTTTCAGGATCGCCGCCATCATGAACGGCCTCGTGCTCGTCGGCGTCGCCGTCGGGTTCGTGCTGCTCCGGGTGGAGGCCGCCGTCGAGGAGTCCGAGTAGTGAAGTGCCCTGTAGCAAGCAGCTACTCGGCTGTCGCCTGCCTCATAAGCCGTAATATATAAAAAGTGATGTATGTTTTTGATTGAATTTACTTTGGTATGTATCCATGACAATTGAGGAATACTGTGGAAACATGTTTTCTAGTCGAGACCTGCAATTGGTCTTTCATTTTCAGGTGTTCACATCCCTTTGTCAGATTCTTCTGCTAGAGGATTTCAATTGGCTTTGCAAAACTCAGAAATCAAAATGCAACAACATCCACGTAGTCTTGCAGATCATATCATATACTACTTAGCAGGAGGAAGAGACGCAACAGTGGTTTTTATTCTCGCATTCTGACGACATAACAGAGATCCATAATTTATAGGAAAAATTATATTTTTCATCCTTTAACCATCGCTACCTTTAATTTTCGTCCTTCAATTTCAATACTAAAAATCTTTCATCCTTTAACATTTAAAACCATCCGAAACTCATCTATCGACATGTTTCAAAGTAGTTTTACATACGTGGCGCTGCTTACTTGCATCCCGCGTGATCAGACCATGCTGACTTAGCATCTCCTACATTAAGGCTCACCTGTCAGCCTATTCTTCTCCCACGCTGTCAAACGGGTTTGCGCCCCAACCAAGATCGACCGCTCGCCTCCATCGTCGAAGAAAAGGGTCTGAGCCCCTACTGCGCCGAGGCCCTGGCCACTGAGCCGACCGTGCTGCCCTGTTGGTCGGAGCCCACCAGAGAGGCGGTGATGGCTACCTCAACGGCTCAGTCCAACCACTTGTGTTGTATGTTCGAGCACGAAGACATGGTCGTGTCACCATCGCGCGTGATCTGGTGACGTCGTCCGATGTGACCTCTCATCGTGGTGTTGCTGCTGTCGCCGCCTAAGTCGTCTTTGCTGCCGCCTGCCGAAGTAGAGGGCCGAAAGCCCTTACTACCCTACTGCTACCCGTGAAGGAAGACAGAGAGGGAGGCAAAAGACCGACCGTCGCTCGGGTTTGTGCCCCGACTAAGACCGACCGCCTACCTCCATCATCGAAGAAGAGGGTCAGAGCAGCAGAGCCCCTACTGCGCCGAGGCCCTAGCCGCCGAGCCAGCCGCACCACACTGTTGGTCGAAGCCCTTGCCGGCTAGCCATCGCGCGAGGACTTGTGATTGCGGCTCTATTGGCCACCCACTCTTACCCCTGTCATCGCCTGCAGATGGGAAGAGATGGAAGAGGTGGGCACAACCTTGCTGTTGCTATCACCCATGGAGCTACCTGTTCGCCGACAGATACAATTCATTGTGCTCATGTCATTTGGCCAACCAATGTCGTCAATGTCATTGGTCAATTCTTCATGCCCTCTCCATCTCTCAGCACAACCGTGTCATCGTAGTCGATGCTCCAGTCGCACTATGGTGTTATCTTTTCTTGCTCTGTGTTGGGCCCGACCTTCATGTCGTTGCGTCGTGGAGGTTATAATTGTACCAACCATCACGCTATGATTCCATTATCTGACCATGATCGTCGTTGAGGTAGTCATCATCGCCTCCTTGGTGTGCTCCGACCAGCAAAGCAGTGCAGCTAGCTTGGCAGCTAGGGCCTCAGAGTAAGGGCTCTAGCCCTCTTCTTCGACGATGAAGGAGGGCAAGCGGTCTTGGTCGCGATGCAGACTCGAGCGACGATCAGTCTTAACCAAGGCGCAAACCCAAGCAACAACAAGTGAGAAGAAGAGACTGCCAGATGGACCCTAATGTGAGAGAGGCTAAGTTAGTATGGTCAGATCACGCAAGATGCAAATCAGCAGCACCACGTGTGCAAAACCACTTCGAAACAGGTCTGGGAACGAGTTTCAAACAGTTTTAAATGTTAAAGGATAAAAGATTTCTATATTGAAGTTGAAGAACGAAAATTAAACCGCAGCGATAGTTAAGAACGAAAATAAACTTTTTCCTAATTTATATGCTAGATGATGCGACTAAACATAAGGTTGGAGATGCACGGCAGGATAAATAAATAGTTTCAGCTCAACGCCCAGAAGAGCCTCTGTTACAGAATCACTCATTAGAGGCATGGTTTCTGCTCACAACTGATGATTCTAAGTAAAATGTTCTGAAATTGAACACCAAGAAAAGTTTTAGTGAAAAGGGCCCAAAGGCGCACCTAATTCTTCTCGAGTACAACAAGAAGCATCTTCAAGAGCGTCAAATTTTGGGGTAAAATTGCCTGTGCTTTGGTCCATACATTACATGGGTCTCTGACAAGCCGAGAAAAGCTGCCAGCTGATGAAAGCCATAACCAGTGAGGAAAATAGCTCGAAGCTGACAACCTTTGGAGTCTGCCACTCTAATGATCTCCTCAAATAACTGCAGTATTCGTGAGAATGTTTAGCCCAGTGAACATGAAAACAGTAAAACAAAACAATTACAAAGCATGAAACGTGCAAGTCACATCAAAGAAAATAAACAATCAGTCCAAATAGTGATGAGTAAAGAATGACATTCTGTTTGCTAGTGAGTATAAAACATATGTAATCCATCATAGTCAGGTAGCATGGAACATAGAAATCGGTCCAAGCTTAAGTAAACAAAAAAGAAAGATTAATAACCCCCCAGAGGCTATGCCATTGTTCAACAGAAAAACAAAGCTTTCTTTTCGATACTTAATACAAACAACTTTTGGTATACTCAAGTTTGGTTCACTAGAGTCAGAGGCAAGGTTTCAAGGCATTCACGACCATATATACCACACTGACACCGGCAATGAGTATGAAACCGTGTACATAATGACAGTAAATCCAGCAGACCAGGAAAAATAAGACTTTTAAAATTATGAAAAAGTTGAGGATTAAAGGAAATCTGAAACAGGAATTTGTAGGAAATGTTCTGAATTGGATATCATGTTCTCTAATTGATCAGGTCTAAGCATAGGGTTAAAGGTGTTAAGATTTAATACAATCTTCACGAGTTGATACAATTCGTGCTGAAATAATCTCCAGACATTGCTAAGAGAAATAGTAGATATATACATATAATAATTACTAATTCTCGTAATAAAGCACTTTTCGGCAAAAAAAACGTAATAAGAACATAAACAAACAATGGAGCATGATAGGGTGGGTTAACCTGGTGATAGATGGCATTGTTGCCAAGAGCAGAGCACATGCATAAATTATTGGAACCAAAGTCCTAGGTTTGTTCTTCCTGAGCCACATCAAGGACCCTAATGCAGCGAGGGAGAGAGTCATCACCTACAGCAAAACACATATCAGCAAACTTCACTTCTTGTCGACAACTATGTCAAATAAACATCGTAACTCAGAGCACTAGGAAGGTGCTCTTTTCAAATTTCGAAACAAGGAATCTGGCACTATATTTCACATAGTATTGAGTGGCATACAAGATTGGCATTTGCTTCAAGTCCTTGAAATATGTACTCCCATGTAAATTCAAGCCCTCTTGCCCCAATCCACAGAGGCGCCAGCCGGTGCAGAACTGAATCAGCAAAAGCCCAACCTGGAAACCCAAAACATCAAACACATCAGCGAAAAGACAAATAGAGTTATTGTAGCTGGGGAAAGGTCAAAACCTTGCATTTCCGCAAATTTATGCGGAGCAACTAAATGGTCAAATTCCTGATAACCACTTTCAGTAACTAATAAGTCTAAGTACTTTCATTGTATCCATGCCAAAGCCATGAGCATAGAAGCAACTCAAAATGGGCACAAGTAGAAAAGGTCAGCACGAGGAATTCAGTTTGTCTACAGAAAGGCTAAGAGGATATTTTCAGCACATAGTATGCAAGAAAAAAAATAGTAATTGGATATGAAGCAACGAATACGAAGGCACAGAATGGAAACGCAAAATAAGATGAAAAAACAAATGTCTCCATGTTGCACTTTGATAATTTGACAAGAATCAGGACAACTCCATACTTACCAAGACCAACAGCCTGGAACTTATGATTCTGAGAGATGTTTCTGTGAGTTAACTGTGTCAAAGCAAAATATAGTCCAGCTACATCTATGAACCCAATAAAAATTTTCATTAACTCCTGCAAATGGAAATAATAGATAGATTAGAGGACACCAAGAAACATGTTAAATCAAAGGATTTCGTCAGTCAAAGAAAGTGCAGCAATTGTACCTGATAGGGATCAAAGCTATCATTCTCAGGTACTTTGAGAAATGTTGCTAAGCAAACAAGCTGTCAACATGAAATAGTAACGGTTAGCAATCAATTAAATTAACTACCTTTGACTGAATAAATAAATCATAATAATAAGCATAAAAATAGAATTGTGTGCCAAAGAATAACAACAGACAATAAGCAACATCATCCAGTGAAAGTTAAGAATAAGAATTTCAAACAGGCTAACTTGCAAACATCAGAACAGTAAAAGTTTCAAGTCGTATGATTTTAGGACAACGAAGTAGTACAAAGGAAGGATCCTTTTACTGGTCTCTGACCTTTACAAGTGCAGTTCCAAGATAAACAGCAGCCGCTTTTACAGAAGTCCCAATCGTATCATACTCTGACCTGCAACAAATGTTTGGATATGAAAGTGTGGTCCAAGGAATCCATTGATACAGAACACAGTTTTCATATATGTTCAGGTAAAACTAGGTCAAACAGGTATATATTCAGATGAAACTAGGCCAAGAACTCATACAGCTTATTCACATCTTCCATGGGTCATGGGTTCACGCTCATTGCTCAAGTAGATGATAATTCAAGAATAAGTGATTAAGTGAGGTTTAGTTCAACTCGATGTAACTGTTGCATGAGATGAGATATGCAGATCTTTATGTCACTGAAAAAGAACGATGTTGCAGCCTGACAGCTGCAGGAACAAAATAAATACTAATAACCATCTAATATAATTCAATTTATCGCCCTGTTATTACGTTATATGAATATATACTTCCGATGTGACTTTTTCTCGGCCAGAATGCACTTAACAGTTTATCACTATCATGTGGTTACTCTCTAATGACAAAATGGATCCAGTAAGCATCTACTCCCAGAGCCAATTGCGGCTAAGCTAACTTGGCACGAACAGCTAGTAAAAAAACCACAGCCAATTGCAACTAAGCTAATCAGATTCAATTCGAACACCACGATACACCCAAATCAATTTCTGATTCCCATCCAACAGAGCAACATAATAAGTTCGCCAACGCACACAGAACAAGTCTCCCGTTAACCCAACTTCACTGAGCAAAATTCAATGCAAGTATGCAACTCCACTGACTAAACCCCATCCACCAAGCCAAATCACACATGTCACTCGCCCCACCAGGCGCTCCTACTCCCCCGTGCAGATTGTGCAGCCAAGCGCCCAGATCGCGGCACACACGCAGATCTTGCAAGTTCAGGACACGGATCTCGTGGAGATGTGAGAAAGGGGGCGTGTGGGGGATGAGGAGCTACGGCCTTACAGGGGGGTGGCGGAGTAGTAGACGACGTGGGGGCCGAAGGTGAGGAAGGCACAGTTGAGGAAGTGGAACACCGTCATCCCTTCGTCGGCTTCAGCGTCGGCTCCGGCGTCCGTGCAGCGGCGAGGTCGAGGCGCCCGAGAGGCAGAGACCGTACGTGCGAGACGATTGGGAGACGCAGTTGGGCTCGAGTCGGACCCTGTCGACCTAAGTAGGTCGGCTTGGGAATGTTAAATGGGCTTTGCATTCGGCGATGGGCTGATGGGCCTGAACTTTCGAAGCACCGGCTGCTTGCAGGGTGACTGACATGGCCATCCCACAGCTCAGCTCAGCCTAGCAATTGGCACATATCACTTTACACGCTTCTATACAATGGATCTGTATTTTTTTTTGGCAAATAAAGAGCTCTTTTACTCAAAATGTGATTACAATCATGAGCAAATAGATGATCGACACACACCAGTGGCTAGCAACGGATCCACCAAGGGTAGGGGCAGCGACAAGGGCTGAAGCCCCTACCCTAGTGCATTTGGAGCCCCCAAAGCCCTCCACATTTCAATATTTAGGTATGAAAGAGGAAGAAAAAGGATAATAAGAGCACGAGGAGAAAGAAGAGAAAAAATAAAAGGGAGAAGGTAAAATAAGAGTGGGAGCCCTCTAGTTCTTGGCTCTAGATCCGCCACTACCAGCCGACGTTCACACCATACTACACTTTTTTTTATGTGAAACTAGCAGGAGTGTTGCCTTTGCATTGTAAGTAGAAGAACAAGAGAAGCAAAGTTCTTGGGAGCTTGCAACAGAGCTTCAGCTTAGCTGACGTCACCAGGATTGATCCTTAAAATAAAAGGTTAAGCTAAATGAGGTAAGACAACAACACCAAGGTTGCAATGCTTTGTATGTCCCCTTTTTGCTCTTTTTCTCATCACAAGAGGCTTTCACCCTGCATGTTCGAAGTTGCTTCTTGATTCTCATTCCACCAATCCATCCTTGCGTCCTGGAAGGCCATTTGCCTCAAAGCGAAATCTTCTTTAACCCTATAAGCTATTTGGATAGCGTTGATTTCTTTTGACTCGAAGATTCTTATGTTCCTTTCTTTCCATGTGTTCCACCACAGGTATACGAGGATGTCGGCAACTCTTTTCCTCTGTTGTTGGCATGCTGCGTTGACTCATGCTTCAAAGCAAGATGAAAGGTCTGGTGGACTGTTGATTGCTCCCCCGTTGCCAAGCGACACCGACAACTATGTTTCAATATAGGACCTTACTTGATTAGTGAAAACACATCAGTCTAATAGATGTATTGGTGTTTCTGGTTGGTCTTTGCCAAGTGGGTTGTGTTCCCAGCCGCGTTTAGCAAGATTATCCACTGTTAGAATCCGATGGTACAAGACCGTCCATATGAAGAAGATGGCCTTAGGCTCCACATGCACTTTCCATAAGTTTGATGATTTGAAGTTGATGTGAGCTCCCACAAACTGCATATTGTAGGTCATTCTGGTGTTGTATTCTTCTGATGATGTCCACCTCCATATAATATCATCTCTACAATTTTGTTGCAGGGTGGCTTGCTGAATTTCAGCCCACAACACCACAAACTCTCCTATCTGCTGCATTGTGCTCATGTTCGTCACCGATCTAATCCAATTTTCATTTTGTAGTTCATAACAAACATTTCATCTTTTGAATTTTGCCAGCTTGAAATGGTTTGGCGCAATCTCTTTGGGTGCCCTGCCATGTAGCCAACGATCATTCCAGAATTATGTTGTTTTGCCATCTCCTATGATGATTGCCATCGATGCTACGAACAACACTATGTCCACCTCATTGCATGGCAGCTCCATGTCTGCCCATGGTTTGCCCACATCCTTTCAATGTAGCCATAGCCATAGCCATTGTGTGTGGGCCCGAAATTTTCAAGGTCTAAAACTCCCAAGCTCTTTTGGGCGCTGTGTTGTACCCCAATTAACAAGGCAATGACCAACGACACTCTTGTCCCTGTCTTCGCCTTTCCATATTATATTTCGTTGTATCTTATCAATCTTTTTTATCAATCATATTGGGAGTTTGAGCACTGTTGAACACCATACTGCACTATGTCATAAACGTTTTGCAATGGACATGTATATGATCACTCGATCACGTACATATCGAATAGACTTCAAAGCTAAGGAAGTATAAATTGGTAAGTGAACAAAATTAGGAAACAGTAATAAGATACAGGTAGCTTTGGCAATATTTGGCTTCCTTGATTTCTTTTTTCTTAAGAAAAACAGCACATTGTTTGTCCGTACGCCCAAGCCGGAGCCTGGCTGTAATCGTGTAAGGAAATCGTGCAGGAGCAGGAGCCGCAGGACTCAGTCTAAGAAAGAATGGTCCATGCCTCTCGTCCTCTTTCAAACGCCTGACGAAGAGCTCTTGCCACGCACTCGGCTGATACTCCTTGGACGTGCCTGTTGTCGCCTAACACATGACGACCCCAACCCAACAGAGCTCCGTGGCCGTGCCATGCCCCCTGTTTCTTGCCTCACTTTTATCAACTGACACCGGAGTTCGACAGCCACCCCCAAAACCGTCAGGCAGAGCAGCGGCAGCGAAGAAATCATCATGGATGTCCGGGTCGTGGTCCGCCCGTCGCCCCGTCAGATCATCCAGGCAAACCCCTCGCCGCCGCAAATCCACGAGCCGGCAAATCGTAAGCTGAGCGAGACTCGCAGTGATCGCACGGAGAAAGGCCGCGATTTTCGCACCGAAACGGCCGTGAAATATATCGCCACGGGCCACGGCCGGAGACGAGCTGCGTGGGCAATCAATCATGCGCTTCGCCGCGCTGTGACTGCGCACATGCGCCGACTGGGGTTGCTCGGCGCGGCAGCTTTTTTAGGCTATCACGTCGCGCTTGATCAGTGACCAGCACCGACCACTGCGGCTTTGGAAGAAAGGAAGGGGGGGGGGGGGGGGGTTCACAGGGGCCAGGGGAGACCACACGAGGTTCCTGCCTCCTAGGTAAGGTCCACGCACGCCATGCAGGTGCAGTGTGAAAGGTTGGAGAGAGAAAACGCAAAACATACGCAGGCCTGCAGGGTGTGTTGAGTTGCTCATGAGTTTCCACGGGATAAACTGGAAGCGTGTAACTGAGATGTGGTCACGCGGCTCTAGTAGATTACTAGTACGTACACACGATCTACACCAGCACCATGCATGTCAATGCATGCAGGAGTGACCTCTTGACTGGATCGAACTAGAGACATGGCCTAGCTAGCCTTTTTGTACTGCAAGCGCGGCTGCTAAACACGCCAGTAGTACTGGCCGTCGTCTTTGAAATAGAGATGCACGCCAGAGCCCCACACGACCATGCAGGCATGCATGTAGCGCACACAAGTTTTACCTAACAGACACCATGCTAGCTAGCTAGGCATCAGGCTCATCGGCCCTGCGGCTCACTGTAGTGTCTTTTCAGTAACGACTTTCGGTCTAAGATTGGAATAATGCCATTTGCTCCGGACATGTCGTTCGCAGTCGCTAGGTCGACGCATAGTGCCTGTACCACGTATACATCGGTATTCGACGTACGTATGAACGTACTTTTGAGACAGCATTTACAGTATATCCATATCATTCTTTTTACATTTCAGCGTAAAATTAGAAGCAGTAACGCCAGGCATGACTATACCGGCAGCAAGACAGACGACAGGGGCTACCAACTCGCAACACCGATTAAACTAAGCCGAGCTAGGCCTAAACAAAACCGAACGGCCGTACCAGCAGCACCCCGGACCAAGATCAGGGCACGCACATACATATACATACACACACGCACAGGCGCATGCATGCAAGCGGCATACATTAGCTCGCACCCGGCCGCATGGGAACCCGCGAGATCGATCGAAAAGCCGCGCATCCTTTGCGAGGAACACGCCGCGTTAGGCGCTGACCGGCGCTTTGCGCCGGCCACTAAACAAATCAGATCGAAATTCCTCCGCACATTTGTTTAGCCGCCTCGAGAAGTTCTTCTCCCTTGTTGCCATCTCCCCGGCTGCTACCGCCACGAGCGCATGAAGCGCGCGGCCGGAATCGCCGTACGCGCGAGCAGCGGGGCTCTTCTTTTTTTCCATTGTGCCGCGAGGAGCCCTGGCTGTTCTCGTCTGCTGTTTCCTCCCGGGGCCTTATTTAACCATGGATTAGTCGAGCAATTAGCTGAGGGTGAAGACGACGAGATTGGAATGTAGGAGCAGTGCTTTTGCCCCCCCCCCCCCCTCTTTTGTATATATTTTTTGGTTATTCTCTCCTGGGTGATCATAGGCCTAAATCTATTAATCCCCTTGCTCCCCTAGGGCTCACGTGACGGCCATACGTGCGTGCTGATTCGGCTTGTGTGCGTTGCTCGTCAGCTATTGGATCTGCGGGTATACAATAATACAAATGCAGTTTACTCTCTCAGACACGGTGTTTAGAGACTCAAAATCTACACGTTTACTAGTAGTCAAACATGCAATGCAACCTGTTTAATTTCCGAACATACAAAGCTATATTGGGCTAGCATATTCGGCTGCAGTAACCAGGAAGGACAATCTTGCATTCTTGCTTGCCGAGCGAGGAGTGAAGGATAGCTAGCTCCTCACCTACTTCTGATCATCCTGCGGCTACATAGCAGTCACCCTTCTATGACAGAAAAGATAATCTCATATGTGAACATACAAGTTATCTTGTCTATTAACTCTATTTTTAATATTTATTTATCTGTTAATTCTCACATACTTTTATAATTTTTTATCTATTTTTAAATACAAATCACGTAACAAATGAACATCCAAGCTAGTCAAATTTTCCCTTCCCTCCTGTGGTGTGGGTGTGGATCGGCTCTAATGGCCCTCTCGATCGTACGACGTACGTGCCAGTACCCCATATCGTGTTGTCGCATTCCGCCACATTGATTACGGCCTGCAGCTGAGCGTCCCACGGTCACGACGGACTCGCGAGCATTTTCCCTTTCATGGATATGGAAAGATCCCCAGCGCCCTCGCCCGGGGGCATTATACCTCTGCTTTGCTGAAAATGTGCACCCCCCAAAGAGGGTGTCAGCCCGTTTTACACCTTTGCTGGTCCTGCACTGCAGCTAGCTGCAGATCCTTCAGAGCAAAGCCTACCCATCCTTGCAGCAGCACAATGCGTAGCCCTGGTTGGCTCGGATTGGTGTCAGTCCCTACCATGTTTATGCAGTAGCTACCTCTGTACCTCACCAGCAGATAAGATCGTAAGACCATCTCACTTCTCGAGTGCTAAGAAATCTCTCAACTCTAGTACGCTTTATCGTTGTGTAAGAGACAGGTACTGCGCATATCTGGTAGAGTCATGGTACTAGGATTTCCAAAACCATTAAATACTTGTAGGACTGAAACGAAATTGGAGTCAAAACACTTTTCTATTGTGTTTTATTGTCTTAGTATGCGTATATTCAGCTATTAAACTTTGGCCACAAATGGACGAAGATTCATCATATTAAAATTACTTTAGTAAATTGGGCATAAAAATAACTGTCATATTATTATAACTGTAATAAGTATTGCTAACATACCCCAAGAAAAAATGATGAGTACATTAGAGACCCCTCAAAATGTACAAAAGAGATACTACTATAACCAAGATCTGCTGTTCTAACTATCTTGTCAAACTATCAAGGTTGTGACTTTTCCCCTCCTCACAGGGATAGATTTTGAACAAGCAAGACGTTTTTTCTTTTTACTCTGTGCTGGACTGCACCAAATAAATCTGGTTCCACAAAGCGGTTGTTTTTCATGCAAAAAAAAAAAAATCCTACTGCCAGTCGACAGGTATAGAGTAATTTATCCATCTGAAACATTATGGCACAAGTGACGAGCTACGTTTTTGAACATTCAGATCAAGCACAAACACCACAGTACATACGTTCCTTTGTCAGATTGCACATGAGGACCAGGAACAGCAACTGTAGCTCGATTATGGCCATCAAGTACTAGTACCTTCAGCTTATACACCCTGCCCTCCAAAGTTTACATACACCCTCTTTAAGCAGCATTCCCAAGGGACCAAATCATCAACCACTCATGACCTAATCACCGCATTTTTTTTTTTTGCCTTGCCCCTCATCACTACGCCCCAGCTCCAAGCCTCTCCTTTTCCCCTCTCACTCCTTTTCACTTGCCACTTTGCTCAAATCCACCATCCCCACACCTCTTTCTTTCTCTTTCTCAGTGACTGTTCCACTGCCCTGGCTTAGCCATCTCTCTCAGTCTCTCTCTCCTCATCTCCTCTCCTCTCCTCTCTTTGTCTATCTCTTTCTTTCTGCTCTCTTCTTTCCTCTTCTTTGATCGCCGGACCACCGCTGATATAACTCCTTCCCCTCCATGGCCTCCTCTTAATTCTTCAAGAAGTATATGATCGCTTGATCCCAAGAAGTAGTGGGTTGGCTAGGAGCTTGGTGTCCCCCATTTGATCATTGAGCTAGCTGCAAGGCTGTAACTTTTCCATTGTTTCATCTTCCAATGCTGCAGAGGAACCTGCCAAATCTCTCCCTCCAGATAAGCCCGCCGGCAGCCTCGTCAGCCGCGTCTTCTGACGGACCGGTGGTGGCGAAGCCTCTGCCGGCAGAACCAAGCACGGCGACGTACGCTGAAGGAAGCGGCGATGTAGGGTTCTTTGCAAACCCTAGCCCCGGCGCGGAGCCCCCGGGCCTGAGCCTGGGCCTGTGCACGCCGGCGCATGACGAGGAGTCCGGACGCCGCGGCCACCTCCAGCCGCAGGGATGCGCGTTCAAGCGCTCGGCCAGGGCGTCCCTACCGGGGTCGAAGCGGAGCGCCCGGGCGCCGCGGATGCGGTGGACCACCGCGCTCCACGCGCGCTTCGTGCACGCCGTTGAGCTCCTCGGCGGCCATGAGAGTAAGCATATCATCAACGTGCGCTACGATGACGCAGCCATGGTTTTTCGCACGATCTGTGATGCTTGCATTCCCTTTTTCGTTTTGCATAAGCTATTTATGCTCAATTCTGACGATCTATTGGCGCGCGCGCGCGATCTGTTCTTGTGACGGCCGGCAGGAGCGACGCCGAAGTCGGTGCTGGAGCTGATGAACGTCAAGGATCTGACGCTGGCGCATGTCAAGAGCCACCTTCAGGTACGTGTAGAAATAAATAAATAAACAAAAGGAACGGGATATATAGAGAAGCTACCGCCACACATGCAAGGAAAAAACATGGCGAATCTTGGTGCTGCATGATGGCTCCTTTTTGTTTTTTTCACCACTTTTGTGGTTGTTCTTACTATTGGTAAACTACATATATACTTTGACACTTTGTCCCTGGTGAATCTTGGTCAAGTGCTAGGTGACAAACAAACTGCATCTAGCTTGGCCGCAATGGAACGACAAGTCACAAACAAGACACATAATACTTTCACCGTGCATCTTTGCACATATATATGCGACACAAAAACTAACCAGATCATCATGTAACACGAATATCTGAAGTAACCAGTTCCTCCCCTTAATTTGCAATTTGCAGATGTATAGGACCGTCAGGAGCACAGACAGATCGCTGCACATCGCTGCAGGTATGTATGCACGGCATATACACCAAGAAATCAAACCAGCGTCCTCCATCCGTTGCAAATGTACCAGAGCACGGACGTCAGTGTCACGCAGAGCTAGCGCAGATCATGGACGCCGTCCTGGTTCATTGACCCGATCGTTCGAACAATGTGTTTCCAGGCGAGGCGTTGCGACTGCAGAGGACGACAGGGGTGGAGGCGGCGGCAGCGGCAGCAGGAGGCGGCGGTGATGGTGCTGGAGGTGGGGTGGTACCGGTGCCAGCGGCATGTGACGACATGGTTGGGATCTGCGGCTCTCCTGTGGCGACTACTTCCGCTGCTTATTTCCTCTGTGCTCCAGCAGCAACTGCTCCACCGGCGGTAGTACCGTCACCTCCTCCACCCATTCCCCCGAGGTCTGTCTGTGCGTGTCAACTTCATTACTAATGGTTACTGTCGTCACTGGGTTTTACATGTCGCTTCTTCTGTCTGACCAAGAGTTAACATTTGTTGCGCATGTTGCCAATGCAAATTCGTGTTTGTACTAGTTCGAAATTCTGAAAAGCGATGCATATGCGAGCGCGCTCACACACATATTATGTTCCGCACATTTGTGAGTTATCTTTTCATGCATTTGAAAGATCTCTGGATTGAGTATATGCACAAATTTGCTTAGATTGCACTTCCTTTATAGTAGGAGTGATTAGCGAAAAGGCATACAGACTTTGCTAGTCTTGGTCAAATTACAGCATTTTTAAGTAGTAGCTAATGACAAGAGGAAAATGACAGTATGTGCATGAAATGTGCTTGTGTTTGATATTTTTCTTCGCAAACAAATCACGGCAGCAGTTATTTTTGCCATTTGTGCGTACCTCAAAAGGCCGGAGAAACTGCTTAAATATGGGCGGTGTTTTGTTTCTTATAGCTTGTTGAGGCTAGGTATTGGAGTAATCCGATCATAAAAAAAACTTAGATCATATACTACTACTATATATCAGAAAAAGATGGATTCGGTTCAAAACAAACTTATACTAAATGAGTACGTGGTGCCTTTGAAGGGCGCGAGTCTAGGTATCGTAGTACACGTGTATGTGGATTTGGTTTTGACCTGGGACACAAGGGTAACATGTATTGAAGCTCAGTTTCAAAATACGAATAGAAACAGATTATCAAATTGATTGGCCGATGGAACTCTATATTAAGTGCCTCAAATATTCATTATCTACAAATCTATCATACTAAATTCTCAAAAAAAAAACTATGGATAGTTACCTTTCTTTAAAGGAACATGTGCAGATCTTAAGGCATTTGTGGCAGCAGTGAAGTAATAAGTAGCAAGCAAGTTGGGCCGTTCTGCTGTTCCCATCTGAATCACCTTAATTCAGGCAGCTATCATTCTGGAAGAGTAACAAAAGAATATATTAGAAACTATTAATTTGTTAACAACATTTTTTTAATACCAAAATCCAATAAAAATCTTGAGCTGATCAATAGTACTATTTCATATAAAAAAATTACTGCTACTCTCTTCCCATTTCCTGCAAGCATGTCCTCTGTACAGACCGTACGTCAGTTCTTCCAGCCCCTAATTTTCTGATAAAACTCGGAGTAGTACCCCAGGCTCCCAGGCATAGACTGAGCGACAACTAGTGTTTTCTCTGTAGCCCATATGTGTCCCTACCGACCTCTTCCCCGTGTCGTCATGTATCCATGCACACTCCTGCTTGTCCGCGTCCACATCCGTAGCCCTAGCCATCATAACGCTCCATGCTGATGTGATCTCTCTCTCTCTCTCTCTCTCTCTCTCTCTCTCTCTCTCTCTCTCTCTCTCTCTCTCTCTCTCTCTCTCTCTCTCTCTCTCTCTCTCTCTCTCTCTCTCCTGGCCACCATTCACAGATGCGATCATGGTAATCAATCGACCGATCGATCTCAGAACTCGCGAGCTATATCATGCATGGTTCAGCTGAACTGAATGGAGCCTCAGCTCCAGAAGCTAATACTCCAGCCAGTTTAGTACAAGCTACACGTCTCTCGAGGCAAGAAGCTAAGATCGATAGCATGTAGGGGGTCAATGGCAGATATGTGCAGCCATGGTGGTTTTGCTATAGTGATGCTGGCTTGGCTTTCTGAGTTGTGCTCAGTGGCCATGCATGCAAATATGGATGGGTTGAGACAGTATTCCAGGCTGTTGACTTGTTGGTGTCGAGCTTACTGTTAATCTGCATGTAGCGTAGGCCGCCGTGTAGGGACAAATCTAGGCATGCATGTTCCCATATTACAACGCAGCGCCCCCAGAGCCTTCACTGTACATTATCACAGAGTAAACAGCACGGAGCACAAAGAAATATGGAAGATAGTTCGTGCATGATAAAGCATGCATGTAAGTGTTAGAATCCGAATTATGTTGTGATGGGTTATACACTACGTCACTACGTACTCTATAGTTTCTCGTCTGCATGGACGATAAAGACGAGCGAGATATAAATATGTGCTTTACTTATCATCTGTGTGCAATCTGCATCTCTGATCATGGATTAAATGATTATCAGTCAGTTTCACTTTTTAACAGTGTGCTGCTAGTAGCAGTACTACTGGCTCTGCATGAAATTGATAAGGGCTCTGTTAATTTCTTGAGCACAGGAGGACTGACCACACAGCAGTGCTGGAAAAAGGTGTTGCAAATGTTGACTCATTGTACCGGTGTCAGAAACATATTTACTCATCACCAGTGCTTCAAGATACTCAGGTACACGCACATACGCACGCATTATCCATATATATATATATACTATGTATGCATTCCACCAAGGCACATGTGACTTCCTTTTTTAGTTGTTCGGGAGAACTTCTTTGCACTGTAACAGTTTAAGTAGGCCATGAGACAGTAAATCAGAAAGGCCCTGCTCATCAGCAAAAATACTGTATTTGATGTAATCATAATAGTAATATAAGGAGAAAAGTATATCGTTCCTCTGAAAAAAAGGAGAAAAAACGCACATACTAATTGGCAATCATCCATGAATATCTATTCCTTCAGAAGAAATTAAGTTATTTATGCATGATTGTCATGGGCATTGTAGTATCAGGCAGTTCAAGACGAGGTAAACGGTCACCTGACAATGGGACTGCATGCGAGTGTGGAAGCCACGAACAGCTCATCAAGCCCAGCGAGCTCCTCTCCATCTCTTGCAAGCCTGGAGCTGCTGACGGACGACATGTACGCACCGAACCTGGAGATCTCCCTCGGGAGGCAGGACTGGAACATGGAGCATCCAGAAGGACTAAGCCTAAAATACCTGTGAAAAAAGAAGAATTTTTCTTGTTGGTTTCACTCAACTAACCATTGATGGATCAACCATTGTGACAACCTGATCAGTATTCATGAAGTAAGCGTATGGAACTATGGATCATATGTGTGGACTAGGGCAAGATTTGATGGATGCTTTTTTTGGTGTACATATACAGCACAAGTGTTTTTCCCTTTTGGGTTTGTAACTTAACAGAAAACCTGGCTGTGTCGAATTCTCTCTCGAGACGACGGACGACGGTGCTGAAGAGACGAGAGCGCGGAGCAGGGCCAACCGGAGCCGGTCGACGGAGGAGTCCACGGCCCACCGTGCTTGTAGCGTCGAGAAGCCATCGCGAGGACAGTAACGGCCGAAGCATCGGACGAGACGGCCGTCGGAGCAATCGCCTGCGATCTGGAGCGCGCCGTCGTTGGGGTTTCCGCGATCAACACCGTGGGATTCGTGTGGATTCGGCCAGGCCAAGTTTGCCCGGCGTGCCGAGGGGGACCAGATTTGCCAACACGGTCCATGTCACGGTCCAGCCCAAGGCAGCGATGTCAGTCCATGCAGTAAGGGCGTTAGCTTGAAAAAAAAAGTCTATTTTACCTCCCCAACTATAATCCAAATCTGTTTATTTTGCCTCACTCAACTATCAAACCAGATGTTTTTTCTCCTCGTATGGTTTTAAACCCGATTTTGTCCTCGATGACACTGATGCGGAATCCAAGTATTTTAATTTTACTAACATGGGGTTCACTTAAACAACACACTCATCACCTTTCAGCGAGGGCCAGGGCTCGCACGCCATGGTCCACCGTCGCTCGATGGGGTCAGGTACACGTCCACCACGAGCGGCTCCCTAGGGGACGGCTCTTTGACGTCACTAGCGGCTAGGGCTTGGGGTCGGCGATGGACAGCGTAGAGGTGGTCGCCTCGTGGACTCACCCTTGGCCACGATGCATGGAGACATCCACATGGGCGAGGAGATGGCGGCTGTGACGCACTAGTGGATGGCAGCAACAAGATTGCGGTAGGCGAAGGTGATAAGGGAGTAGCTCCATGGCACCGCGCCGATGTGAGGAAGCCACAAGTGAGCTTGACTTGGCTAGAGATGATGCGAAGCGTGCACATGGCGGAGGGGATTGATGTGGGGTCACTCAGTCAATGGCAATGGCAGCCACGGTCGAACGGCGACGGCAAGTTATGGTGTGGGGGCACGACGATGAAGGGGCGCGTGAGCATGCCCGTGGCACACTGAGGTCATGGGTGGCCTCGGTTGCGCCAGAGAGGCATTGAGGCGGCGGGGCGATGGTGGATGGTGGCAGCTGGTGATGAAGCTTGTAGCGGCGCTACTCCGATTGAGAGGCAACAAAGGCGAGCTCATGGTTGACCACGGCTAGAGAAGAAAGGCGCGGACCACGATGGTGAGCTTGCCGCTGAGAGGTTGAGGATGCGCGACAAATGTACTCTGCCAGAGGAAGACATTTCAGGAATTCCAAACCCGAGCTCCCCTCGGTTTTTCCCCAAAAATAGAGCACCGCCGCCGCCACTGTCAATCTCCAGCTCTGGTCGCCATCCATCCTGTCCGACCCCACGGTGAGCACCGCCTGCTCCTACTCTACCTCCTTGGCCCCTCCTTTCTCTCTCCGTAGCCACCGTCGCCTCCTCACCGAGTTGCCATGGCGACCGCCCTGTCCTACTCGTCGCCAATCACCAGCAAGACCTCCCCATCCGATCCGAGCCCATGGCGAGCATCACCATGCCTTCACCTCTCTTTCTCGGGATTTATCTCTCCCTGTCTGCGCCAGTGCGAGGCCCTCACCGAGAGCACCTCCTCCTCTGCCCTTCTCCATCATCGTTGTCGCCGGCAAAGCCGTACCAACCAAGGCAATACCACCGGAGCACCAACCGCACCCTCTCGCACCTCTTGTTTAACCCCAAAGCGCGTGCACACACGTTTCCGGTGTTTACAACCGCTACGGCTGGTGTACAACGACTTAGACCCCACGAGTACCATGAGGGATTTGTGGCTGACCACCTCAGTGGCGTGCTGGTGCTCCCCTCCCTGCCGATGATGGCGCAATTGTGCCGTCGTCCGACACAGGCTCATGTCTTTTTTTTTAATTTAGTGATTGGAATGTCTACGTGTACAATAACTCGTACCACGTAACATTTGACATGTGGGCGGCTATTGTCGGTGACACAGGAACCGGGGGGTCCCCGAGTCCCGAGGCCAGAACAGCAGAGTGCCACGTGGCGCCCTCCCTCGGGGGTTATCTCCCCGAGGTCCGAGAAGACCAAGTCCTGGGAGAGGGTGCTCGGGGCCACGAACGGTGGTCCCTGAGTGCCCGGGTTCCCCGATGACCCGAGAAGATCAAGTACCGGGAAGAGAGTGCTCGGGGCTGCGAACAGTAGCCCCCGAGCACCCAAGTTCCCCGATGATAAGAAAAGCCAAGTTCCGGTAGAGAGTGCCCGGGGCCGCGAACAGTGGTCCCCGAGCACTCGGTTCCTCGAGGACCCAAACAGTCAGTTCCGGGAGAGAGTGCTCGGGGCCGTGAACAGTGGCCCCCGAGCACTTGGGGCCCTGATGAACAAGAAAGGGCATATCCAGGAGAGAGTGCTCGGGGCTGCGAACAGTGGTCCTCGAGCACTCGGTTCCCCGAGGGCCTGAGAAGTTCTTCGCCGGTGGTCCCCACAAAGGCCCAGCGGTGAGGTGTCAACTGGTGAGAGGCCTGATGCTGCATTTAAGAGGACGCGTGGCCTGTCACTTCCAAATTCCAACTGCTCCCCCACGCTTGCTGTCAGTCCATGCCACAGCCTGGTAGGGAGGCGTGGGGACATTTAATGCACGGGTCTCATTGCGCGTCATCCAGTGCGCCTCGGGATAACGTTGCAGAGCTCGAGGTGCCCCTCCTGCCACCCTGCTGTGTCAGGATTGCTCTGACCGGGCGAGCACGCTGGGCTACTCGGTGGCTGCCCAGTGGACCCTCCCTGCGACGCCCGTTGAAAAGTGGCATGATGACGAACAAGACCGGACAGGGGCGCGTTTTCAACCCTCCCCGTCACCTCACGCAGCAGCCCATGATGGTTGATTTCCATCTATGGCACCTTGGAACTCGCGCCATCCTTTCTGGGCATGCTACCGCCCCGGCGGGTATATAGGCGGGGCGGGCTCCCCGGAGAAAAGGAGGTTCAGGACGAACGAAGTTCAAGGCTAAGTTCAAGCTGAAGAGAACAGAGAATGAACTTCGAAGCATATATCAGCCGAAGAACAAGGAGCTCGAAGCTCTAGACTAGAGAAATATTCTTGTAACCCAGCAGATACTCAGATAGATATTCTCAGAGCATTTATAGCATACACACAGGAGTAGGGTGTTACGCTCAGTGCGGTCCGAACCTGTCTAAAAATCTCCTGAGCATTTACTACTTCCTGCATCCGATCGTTCCATTCCACCTGCATCTCATTTACTCCCATTTATTTCACCTACGAAGCGGATTCAGAATCATCCCCCCGGCCAAATCTCAAAGGGGGTCCCTCTGGATCCCCGCTTGAGGAGTTCACCCTCCGACAGCTATGGTCACACGTGAGCCACGTAGGATAAAATCAGAGGCAAAAACACAAGAGGAGGGGAAAGAATCTGATTTAGATAGTTGATGGAGTAATCTATAACATACATTAACAAGCCTAGAATCTCTTGCCTCCTAAGACCTCTAACCATTGTAGCTATTGTTAACTATTGTTCACACAATTTCCTAACCATAAGATCCTAACACCGGCATCGATTCCTCCCACGTGTCCCACGTCGATCCTCCTCGAACGATGAAGCCGATGAAATCAGTGAGCACACACACCCCTGCTCCCACACTCTTCTCCCCCGTACACTCCCATTCCCTAACCACCTTCCTCTCCGCCACCACTGCTTCGCCAGCCCCGGCGAGTCTATACTAAAGATGTAGGACTCGGTGAACTATCGGGGCCTCTTTCTATTGTAGCTCCTATAGCTCCGCCTGTGATAGGTGGGCCCCGGTCTCGGCATGAATGTACTTGATGTCGCCTAGAGGGGGGTGAATAGGCGTTTCTGAAATTTAAAAACTCAGCAGCGGATTAACAGTGTCCGGATACTCCGGTGAAGTTCGGATACTCCGGTATCCAGAGTATCTGGTCTTATCCGAATTATCCGGCTTATACAGGATTGCGAAATCAAAATTAATCTAAGCAAGTCTACTAGAGTCTGAGTGTTACCACATGTTCTACTAGATGTAAAATGACTTTATCAACAATACCCTACAGTAAAACACTCACAAATAATAGGATTTGGGAAAATCCCCAAAACTACAAGAACTAGTAAAACTTGCACAAAAATTAAGGAGATAAATAATTTATCCCGAAGTTCGGCCACCTCACTAAGAAGCGCCTACGTCTCCGTTGAGAAACTCACAAAAAGCCGGGTCTCTTTCAACCCTATCCTCTCCTAGCGACCACAAAGATCAAGCTAGGTTTTCTTACTCAAGTCGTGGCACTCCACAATCCTTGGGTGCTTTACGGGCGACGCCTTGCCATCTAGGAGCACGAGGCTTCAAGAGAAAAAGATCACAAGTGAACGCTTGACGACGAACTCAATACTCAAAGATTGATTTTTGGTTCCACAACTCAAATCACACTTCCAAACCCTATCTCTCAATTCTTGGAACAATCTAAGCACTAGGAGGTTTGGAGGGACTCTTGAATGCTTTGGGAGGCTTTGTCAAAGAGTAGCTTAGCAGTAACAGCAAGCATTCAATGCAAAGAGGTGGGGAGGTATTTATAGCTATCCCTCAAAAACTAGTCATTACTGTTCTGGTTGATCTAACCCGGAGTATCCGGTGAACACCAGAGACTACGGCCATCATTTCAAAACGGGCTCAGAACAGTGTCAGAACTAGCTGTTATAGTTCTGTTGAACTGACCCGGAGTCTCCGGTGTACACCGGAGACTCTAGGTGGCACTTAGACACCACACAGAAAAGACCCGGAGACTTGCCGGACTCTCGGACCTCTCCAGACACCGGAGTATCCGGTGAACCCTGTAGACTCCGATATTTTTAAAATAAATTCGAACCGAGACTCTCTCGCAGAGTCTCACTCGGAGACTCCGGCCGAAAACACTAACTACTGGAGTATCCGGTGAACACCGGAGACTCCGGACATTTTAAAATTAAATTGAAACCGAGGCTCTCTGTCGGAGTACCTCTCAGAGACTCTGGCCAAAAACATCAAGCACCGGAGACTCCGGACATTTAAAATTAAATTGAAACCAAGACTCTCTGGCGGAGTCTCACTCGGAGACTCCGGCATAAAACACTAAGTACCGGAGTATCCGGTGTACACCGGAGACTCCGGACTCAGAACACTTTAGCCTATTTCCCGCTGCCCGTGGGTGAATGTGTCTCTCAATATTTGGTTCTAAGAGGTTACTTTGAGCACTGAGACAACATCAAAACTATCAATTTCATCTCTCTTGATAGTACGGCTTTCCTAAACTCAATTTCAAAGATAAAATCAAATTAAATTCTATTGAGTACTACAAACCGCTTCTCTTTTCTTTTTTAGGGACGCCAACGTCGTATAACTTCACCAATGAAACTAAAATCTGTTCATAGCTTCAATAAACTCATTAGTCGTTTAATCGTTTTATCATCAATAAGCCAAAACCCACTTAGGGGGCCTAAATGCACTTTCACGGCGTCGACTCCCGCGACGCATGAAGCCTGAAGAAATCCAGTGACTCTCTTGGTGCACTCCAATCGCCGACCCAGAAATTCACGCTACCAGCATACATCGCATTACATTTTTCATCTTACAAGCAGAACGAATCGAACCAACGTACATCGCATTACAATATTCATCTTACAAGTAGCATCCAACCAAAGATGGACCAAAAGGCTTCACAAATTGAACTGGACCAACACTGCGCCCTCCAAAGACGTCGCTGCTGTCCTCAGCAAGCCTCCATGGTGATATTACATCGATCACCTTGCACATATGAGAAACCCTCTCATTGAGCTCACAGAAAACACCGTACCTACACGAGCGAAGGGCTGACGAGGATCTCTACGACGTGCTCTACTCCTCGAAGAAGCCATCTTTGCCCGATGTGCTCTGCTCCGTGAAGAAGCCATCGTTGTCCGAGTCAGAGGTCGCCCCAACGCCGGCAGCCTCGGTCGCTAAGGTGGCGATCGCGTGGGGCCCCACTACCGGTGAGAGGAGGCTCCTGTTGTGGTGGCGCGAAGACGAGGAGGAGGATGTGCATGGTGAGAGGCGCAAAATGGCGCGTGGCAAAGCAGATCGATGCGGGAGAGGTGCAGATCCGCGCGGGGAGTGATAGATCCGGTTGAGGGGCCGACGAGAGGGGGGGTGACCGGAGAGGGGCGATAGATCTGGAGAGGGACGAGGGAGGGGGCCGACAAGAGGGGGTGGTAGATCCGGAGGGGGTGAGGGAGGGGGCTGACGGGAGCAGGGCGACCGGAGGAGGGCGAGGGAGGGAGGCAGGGAAGACGATGGGAGAGACTTCGTCTCTGAAGTAAAACTGGAATGAAGGTGGTGGATGGATGTGGGTGGATGGAGCAGGCGTGGGTGGATATGAGTCAATGGGTGGATGGGGGAGGCACTGGTGCCCTCCCACTTGGGCCTCGCGCCCCACGGCCTGGGAGTCACACCCGCATGGGCCTGTGCAGCATGACCTGGGCCATCTGCCAGCCAACAGTGCCAAGTCCTCCTCGGCCAGCCTCCCTGGGCTGCTCCCGGCTGGGCCTATGGCAGTGCCCACCTGGGTCGCGCACCCGAGCCGCGTGAGCCCTGGGCTGTAGCATTCGCAACTCCAGGCCGCCGAACGACCCGATCATGTGGGTCGTTGCCTTCTTGCTCGGACCGACGAGCTTCAGAGCGCACTGCCTACCAGGCTGACTAACCTGAGTGCCGACCCACCTGAGCTCTGCCCGAACTGGCCGCCCGCTCGATAGCTCGCGTGCGCTGACGAGCCCCAGCCAACTCCAACCGAGTCCCAGTCCAAACACGACACGGCCACATCCATCCAATCACATCCACCCCATACATACTCTTTGGAGTGCTTCAATTTGAAGGCTGAGACTATAATACTCGAGCCCAATACCAGAAGAATTCAGCACCCTAGCCGTAATTGACATGGTACGTGTGAAACCGGACATCCTTCATAAACGAAAATAAACAAGTTTCTATGCTGCCAGAACACAATGTATTATAGTCATAGACAGTCGATGTTGTCAGGTATTTTTCCTACTTTGATACCCCGTATTATGCACTTTCATACCTGAATCTCCCCATGTAAAGTGCTGATGATGCAACCACCTGTACGGGCGCAGAGTAGTGCGCTTATCTGCCTAGTAATATTTGGTTTTGCCGTTGAGGGGAACAGACTCGGGCAAAATGGATTTTTTCCCGTCAGCTTCCACCGAGAGTCAATTCCGGGAGCAGAAATGATGGCAACAGCAGAGTATCGTCCATGACATATGCCGTAGCAGTCATTATCAAGCCCACGGGCTGGATGCCGGGCGTGAAACCGCCTACCGCGGCCGCCTATGGAATCGAAACGCGTGTTTCAGAAAACTGGATAACTTCTGTTACTCCCCTGCCGATCGGTGGCCTGTGGGCGCGCAAGCTGGATAGCGGCAAGGATGCTCGGACGGCAGTTTCAATCCTGTGTGCCAAGCAAGGGCGCATCCCTAGAAATCACACATTCCCACCAGCTCCATGGAGTATTCTGCGCGCGCAAACACCTCTATAAATGGCCCAATATTCGTGTTGCCTCCCTCGCCAAATCTCTCCGTTTTTACACTCACCGTAGCTGCTCTTTCTCTCTTCCTCACCAAAATCTCCATTTTTACTACGATGTCGAGCCTGATAGATATTTGGACGCTGGAGCGGAAGAGGATGATTCGGACCAGGGGCGTGCAGGCGTCCAGGTCGATGGCATCGCTCGGCGCGAGCTCCCGGCACGGACCGGGGGCTCGATCCGAGACTGACGGGAGTAATAAGCCGTGCCATGGAATCGGAACGCCTGACGGTGCCGTGCTTATGTCTGCGGAGAAGCAGGCTGCCGCGGCTAGCGCGCCGGTGTTCTTTCATGAAGACGCTTTCTTGTCCATCCTAGTTGATTGCTTCGGCCAGTAGATCTTTTCAACTTATTTACTGAAGCTGTAGTTGTGAATAGAATTATATGTATGCGACTACCTTGTGCGATCTTTGGAATAGACTCAAGTATCGAAGGCTCTCGTTTTCTGAAAGTCACTGATACGAAGGCCTAATGTCTCAAATCAAGATCGTTTTCATGCACTAGACAGCATGGATAGAATCCTAGTGCAAGCCGGAAGCTGTAATTCATCACCGTCACTCGGCTAAACGAGATATTTGATCTCAGATACTTGCGAAATATCTCTCTGCACAGTGATATTTTGCTTCCTAGCTTTCGAAAAGGATATTCTGGTTCCGTTTCTGTTTCAAACCTATCAGAAATTGAGATATGACACACGGGATGAGATATTTGTCATCAGGTTAACTAGTTCTATAGTGCAACGTCCTCCTGAACTTGACAATCCAACACCGTTGCAGAGTGCTGCTAGTCTGGGGGCATATTGCGACAGCCAACAAATGCAAGAAACTCTGAGGTATATAAGATATGTTTAGCACAGTTAAAATTTATGAACTTTCGCTAAAAAACTATTTTTTAAAATACTATTTACAACTTCTAACAAGAATTATTAACTTATGAATTTAATTTTTAGACTCTTAGCACATAACTTTTCAGAAAAACAACTCCTTACATCTCATGCAGAGGCAGCAGAGCTGAGCATCATCGAGTACTGCAGCCGCCTCGAGAAATTAGTAGACACCCTACGAGACGTTGGCGCGCCCGTGATGGACCAGGCGCTCATCATCACCATGCCGTAGTGGCGTGCATCTGGTGCCGGTCTGCTGGCCCAAGTTCTTTCATGGAAAATACCTAGTGCAGCTGGTGAATGGTGCGTTGCAGGAGCATTTTCTATGACGCAGTGAGTGCAATGTCGTCAATGTACAATAGGAGATATGCCATGTCGCTTCCTCGTTTGTAGGCGAAGAGAGACTAGTCGAAGCCGATAGAAACAAACGCGACGGACCAAAAATACCATGTCACTTCCTCGTTTGTAGGTTTGGCTCGGCTCGCACGAGCTCAGCTATAAGCGAGTTGAGCCTAGCTTGACTCACTCAATTTCCTGAGTTGAACATGAGGCTCAGCTCGGGCCAGCTCAACTGGCTCACAAAGCAGGAATTTTACAATGTCTAAGTTAAGATTAGACTGAATTTTTTTTATTATTGAGAGTCTTCATTAATCATTAGAAGCAAAATGATACATGTTCGAGCATTCAATCAGATAATCACTCATACTTTTTGTGTTATATGAAAATAAAAATATATAAAAATAATCATTTATTATCATGACTTGAGCTTCAGTGCTTGTTTAAGTGAAACGACATTACAACAAGTCAGCAACTTGAGCTTTAGTGCTTCACGGCAGAAGCCGTTTCAACAACCAGACGTGAACTGCCTACCTGTTTCAGCAAAACAGCAGCTTCATTATTGAGCAATGAGCACAGAAGCAAAACAAAACTACATAAGCGTAGAAAAACAGAAGCAAAACAGTAAGTCAGTAACTTGACTACTTCAGCAAAATAGAAGCACAATTTTTTTTTGTCAAACTACTACAACATAATGCAAGAACCATATACAGATGTATAGAATATTGTCTGACATATTTCAGCTTTGATCTCCGCACAATATGTAAGACCATGGGTCCATAACTCCATATGAAAACGAACTCAACATAATACATATGTGCAAAGTTCTATAAGAGCATAGCCACTTAGCAGATGTTGAAAAATAACTTACTAAAAAGAGTCCAAACATTCAAACAAGCACGGATAATAAAACACATTAGTCTCACTATCATAGGAATAAAGTCTCACAGTAATAAATAATAATTACTAATTGACTCACAATGACGATCTCACACAATAACACTTAACACATATTACAACCAAATGAAGAAGCAACACCCATCCGGAGATTAGCTCAGGCTCAGCCAAATGCAACAAAACAAACCTAATCTCCATCGCTCAGTACAGATTTTCTTTCCGCATTTCGAACCAAAGAACTAACCACTTCTAAAAGATAAATATATTATGCTAACAAACAAGCCAAAATCTAAAACAGAGAGGAGTTTTGAAGCTTAAATCACACCCACACAGAAGCACGATTTGAAATTCATATTCCTATGTGCCTCAACTTATCCAGCAAAAGACCATATTACACATCCAACGAAACAGACACCTCTAATTGTCACCTCCGAAAGATTTGATGGTGATCGATTCAGTTCGTAGCTCGATATGAAGAAAATAATCAGACACATCACAACAGTTCACTCCTAAGATTCACATCCAAAATAGCAGAAGGGCCCTGCACCATCAAGTTGGTGTGGATCGGGAACAAGAAACGGGAGGGCCAAGAGCGTTGCGAACTCTGCAACCTACCTCACCTTGTGAATGCGAGAGGATATGAGAGTGCGATGCACATGCTGCTTCGGTCAGGTGGTAGATCTGAGAGTCGGGCAGGCGGAGAGGTGGCGGCAGTGGGCGAGCGGGTGGAGAGATGATAAGGAGGTGGCATGACGCCTCGGTAATCAGCGGCGCCTGGTTGGCCTGTGCGAGCGACTAAGCGCCTGAACGAGGCTGCAAGGGTGGCAGCGTCTGAGGGCAACTGTGATTCTGGATCAAATGATCGATCGACTCGAGGCTCTCAAACCCTAAACCTAACGAGCAACGCTGGGGCGCTCTGTGGGCTGTGACCTAGCTGCCTAGATTAGGCCTGTGGCTGAGCCAACGAGCCACTCACGAGACAACTCGGGCTCGGCTCAGTAGGTCACCGAGCTAGGGAGGCGGCTCGGGCTCATTTAGCCTTCGAGCCGAGCCGAACCAATCTGAACTCGAGCTAGCTCACGAGTCTTGAGTTTAACTTCTAGCCCTAGCGATAGTAACATGCTCTTGATGCTTGCTTGAGTATGTATAGTGACTTGAACAGAAGGCAGATAAAGTCTAGTTGAGTGTCATCGATGAAGCCGGTAGGTTGCTAGCAGTAAACTCTTTTGGCAAGCTTGCCTTGCAGGAAGGCGATTTCACGTCTAGCGATGCCGCCGCCGAGACTCATCCTCCTCGAAAAGTCTCCACTGTCTCCTCCTCCTTGTCCTCGTCCTCATACTCAGACTGCCCCTCGCCACCACGAAGGTCCACCCCGCGATGGGTCTATAACTACCTCGACGATCTCGGATTGGTGCTCAGGTAAGGTGGTTGGAGGGACCAGGAGGCCAACAAGATGGTTGAGGTGGCCGCCTCAGGACTCTTCGATGGCAACGACACCTCAGCACATGACACCGAGACGATGCTCAACACACTTGTGTTGTAAACGGAATGATGCTCAAACTCGCTCCGGCGAGCCAAGTGGAGCTCCGAGGACTTGTCCGATGCACTGGTGCTGGACTTCTGGTGGAGCAAGAAGCGGTCATGGCTGGCCATGCTGATCCCACCAGATATTGCCACCAAGGTCCAGCCCCTCATGCAGGCGTTGGTGTGACCGTGATCTCTCCCCATTCCCGTCAGACATGGCAACGCCTGACGGGCCTAGCGACGGCGGGTATGACCTCAACGATGGCTGAAAGCCCGAGATGACAGACAGGGACAATCCCTGTCGGTGGCACCTCACGCCCGACATGTGGCGACTGGCCTCTTGGATCTAGATCCAAGGCTTGGCGACGACATGTCAGCCTCTTGATGGACGCGGTGGTGACAGCTCGATCGGCTTGTTTGTGTGGATGACTCGGCTCGTTCGCTCACCGCTAGCTCAATCCTATGGTACGCCCGGAGGTGCTTTGAGATGCACGCAGACGACAAGTGACTTGAATCTGACTGTTGCTATAGAACTCATGCTGTGCAGCACGTCCGCAGAGAATTTTTTTCCCGTGGTCAGCGACGCCAAGCAGCCAGCGTGAAACGGCAATAGGCACGCCGTTTTCGCGCGAAGCCCGAACTTCTTGCACCTCACAAACAGTACATCGGCGCGGACCACTCGCGCAGCTGCCATCTGATTCCCCGAATCAAATACTACCAGCTCCCACGTCCCGTCGGTGCAACGGACCGAGACGTCCGCACGGCGCTGCGGAGCGCGGAGGGCGATGGCCTCGGCCGCCCGTCGCGTTGCGGTGCACCTGGCTGGCTGGCGAAGTCCCTCCCCGCAGCCGCGCAGCACCGGCCGCCGATCCGAATCCGCTCGCGGAATGGGGAATATCCCTTGGCCCGCCCCGCGGCACGGTTGGCACCAGGTATATCCACCACCGCGTGCGGATCCCGCAGCGGCCACGGACCACCACACGATGGCCTGCGCCACGCCGTGCCGTGCCGTGCCGTGCCGTGCGTCACATGGACGAAGGCGTGGCCCCGAAACGGACAGCGACGACGATAGGAGGCGTCGGGCTCGGCCGCCGCCGCATGGCGCCGAAACCACTTAACTTTCGTCGACTATTCGGCCCCGCACGTAGTTTCTGACCCGGTTCCCCACTCCCGTGGCCCGTGGAGCACGCGGTGCCTCCAGAGCCCGGACTCCGGAAGTGTATAAGTACAACCCTGCGCCGCGTGGTTAACAACGCAGCCAAGCGGCAAAGAGCTAGCACAAGAAACTTCTTTTGAGTGCGTAGAGCGAGGAGAGCTAAGAGGGCAGGAATGGCCGGCGTGGTTGGTGTCTGGTTGGGGGAGTTCGCCAAGGTTGGCCGGCCGGAGGCGGCGCGGGCAGCCGGTGCGGAAGCGGGCCGGCGCCATCAGGGTGATGATGGCATTCGTGTGGTTGAGACCAGGCAGAAGGGTGGTGTCCAGGAGAAGAGGAGGCGGAACAGCGGCGTGCTCGCCGAATCCGAGGCCGTGGTGTGCATGCTCATGGACCGCTTCGCCCCTGCGTGACGCGCCGGCCGGAGAGCCGGTGTGGTGTTAGTACGTACGTACAGAGCAGGCACGGTGCATACATGACCCAAGTGTATTCTGTGCTGTAAGTCTGTGACACTGTGTATAGTCGTGTTAATTGTATCTTACGGGTTTATGTCTTTGAAGTGAATAATTCTTTGGTTAGTATTCCAACCAGTTCTGACTTCGTGAATTGTAATCGGTGTGCTCTTCTCTTGAGTTTGTGATTCACAAAAATTCTTGCTTCTCCGGCAAAATTGTTGTTAATAATTCCCAGCCACGCGATTATGATACGAAGGTCGGCCGGGACATACAGTAAGACGCTTTAGACCAATGGCGATGGCCAATGAGTCGGATCTACAGGTACCGATTGGATTCTTGGATTCAGCAGCAGGCGATTCTCGATATCTTGGAGGATGGGTAGCAGCCTAGCAGGCTCTGCGGCTGCTGGATAAAATTTGCAAGCCGTCGATGTACTTTAACGCGGAAGCTAATCCCTCTCTGTGTTTTTTTTAGTGGGAGTTGATTCCACTGGGAAAACTCTTTTTATTTTTACATGAGTCATGGCAGCAGGAAAACTAATGTTTGCGCGTGAGCAGAAGCGGCCGCAGCTTAAAAAAAAGAAAAAAAAGTTTATTTTACCTCTATAAACTATTGCCCGAATCCAAATTTCCTCTCTAAACTCGAAAACCAGACACAAGACACCATAAACTATTAATACCATGTAAATAACCTATTCAAATATGTTTTTTCTCTTAATGATGTTGACATGGTAGCGGTTTCGGCACATCATCAGAAGGTAAGATGATGAGCCCATAAATCTATGGCTACTTTCCTTTTTTTCTAATTTTGAGTCCGGGTCCCACACGCACCGCATCGCAGCAGCCATGAGCCGGGGCACGAGCGGCGTGATGGCGCCACGCGAGCAGTCGGAGCAAGTGCGGCCACAACCATGAACCCCGGCAGCTCGACGGCGTCCAGCCCGCATGCGAGATCTTATGAGGCTTTTCGTCGATCCGTGAATTGCACGTGAGGTGTTAGATGAAATGGTTCGCACCACCGGCTTAGATCCAACCAACGTGGCCTTCAAATTTGGTTAGGACTGTGCGGGTGCATTGCGCTTGGAATAGGTTAGATGGAGATACAAGCCCTGGTGCAGTCGCAGCGATTCTTCTCTGACCACATCCACGGCCTCAACCCTTCAACAGCAGCTACCTATGCTCCACCTCCCTTCCATGGCAAGAAGTGAGGAACCCCAAAGAAACTAGAGGATGTGAGCTCAATTTTGAGAATAGGAAATAGAACGAGGAGGAGGAAGAGACAGTAGATGGAGGACAACAGAGGGATGAAGATCATGTGACTTCGTAGTAAATTGCGAAGGGATAGATCAGATTTAATGATATAGTAACTGACTGTATAATAACGTAGCTCACCTTCTAAATTACTGTGCCCCTCTTACTTTTGAGAATTGGATCCAAGAAGGATACGCGGAGGTTGGCATGGAGCTCAATTTTGTCCAAATATGCTGTGTCCATCAATATAGATGTCATGTCAGAGAAAACAAGATCGTGTCAAAACCATCACCATGTCAGCTCCACATTGGAGCAAAACCACCATTGTATGGGCCTAGGTGGTAGTTTACACGGCATTGATAGTTCTAGGTGTCTTGTGTCCGGTTTTTGAGTTCAGGGAGGAGACTGGGACTCATACAGTAGTTGAGGGTGGTGAAATAGAGGTGAAATAAACTTTTTTCAAGAAAAAAAGGCATCGTTCACGAGGCTGGGCTAGAACATCGAACGCCGGACAAGACATACTTTTTTGAGAGAAAGATGAACTTTTTTTTTCCAGAGGGGTTATTCATACGAGGAAAAAGTTTGTATTGTCTCTCTCATCTATTGCTCGAGTTTATTTATCTCCTCTGTAACATAAAATCAGATATTTCACCTCATTCAACTATTTAAACCGGTGTAATTTATCTACTTAACTGATTTTGATGGTGGTTTCGTCATACATGGCGACAACTCAGCCTGTCCTATTGACCGCGTTTCGCTGATATGACATAAAAAATCATAAAAAATAAAAAAATCTAAAATACTAGAGACAATTCTAATACCTTTTGTGATTTTTTTTCAAAAATAATATCCTTCGCATCATATTCCATAGAGAGGAGGCTTAAAAAAAAAAGAAAAAATGTGCTTTTAAAAGCATGAAGCTCATTTATTAACTCAGGTTGAGGAAAATATTAACATACAAACACATATATTTTATGTGTAGCTTGTACTTTGAGAGGATTTATAAAATTAGTTTCACTTCATTTGAAGTTTTATTAATTTCTCCATAATTTTTACAAAGTTCACAAGCATAAAGTGAACACGTTGGTTTTCTTGTAAAATCAATAACTAATTCATCCTAGCGTCAAATCAAGTGAAACAAATTTTGTTGGTTTCCTTGTAACATGATCTATATGATAGAAGTATTTGTACTCATGAAAAAGTTGTATATTTTTTGTGAGAAAATTTATTTGATAAATCTAGTTAAATACATAGTTAATTATTTGCTAATCGAAAAACCATTAAACCAATTTTTTTAGCCTTATTAAATAATTCTATATCTTTTAAAAATACATAAAATCATGAAATAGTTATTGTAACATGCATGTTTGAGTAAATATATTGCAACTAGATTAATTCAAACTAGTACATCACACCCCAAAAATTAGTGAATTCACTTTTATTAGTTTATTTAAACAATGCTTTGTGTAGAAAAAATAATGGTAGACATGAAAAAGTTAATTGCATTGCTTTTTTTTAACATGTTCACTTTATGTTTGTGAACTTTGTAAAAATCAAAAAGAAATTAATAAAACTCTAAATAAAGTGAAATTAATTTTATAGATCCTCTTAAGATACATTATATAAAAAAATATGGATTTGTATGTTAATATTTTTCTTGATGTGAGTTAATAAATAAGATGCACACTTTTTATTTTTTTCAAACTTTCTCTCTATAAAATATGATGCAAAGGATATTATTTTTAAATTTTTTTGGTACAACGTCAGTGAAACGCTACCAACTGTGCATACTGAGTTGTCGGCTTGTCGCCATGTAGGATGAAGCAACCATCAAAATATGTTAAAATAGTAAATTGTACTAGTGTAAACTAGCGCATCAACCCGTGCGACTGCACAGGCTAGAAATTTAGTTTACGGTTGAATTGTAGATATTTGTATTAATAATGGTTGTATGCTAAGATACATTAACTATTTATATTTAAATATTAGAATGTAAAATATAAATATAATTTTTGTTCATAATATTGGAATCATGTTTATTATTTGTGAATAGATCTAATTTATAATTTTTATTTTATGTGCTATGCAAATTGATTTTTATTTGTTTCTTGATTTTTTGAAATTATTATTATTTTTAATGTCGTCACCGTATCTCATATTTTTTTTGAAATACATTATAAATTCTTTGATATTATTTTTGTGTGATAATTTGTAATATGTTTGTATTTTGTTGTTTTAATTTCGTAATGTTTGATTATAATTGATTTGGAAAAGTGTGTTGATTGATAATATAATTAAGTTGGAGTTTGCTAATGTAATCTTGTTAGATAAATAATATCTACAACAAAAAAGGAAGGAAAGGCAAGGCAAGAAGTAGTTTTGGAGCTGGACTCTATGATTTATTTTTTAATCTTCTATATTGTTTCGTGTGGTTGTTGATCTATGGTTACAGTTAGTCAATCAATTAATTCAACGGTTAAATATTTTGCTTTTTTATAGAAATTTCTAGGATTTTTTTAGGATTAACGTGAGGAAAAAAAAAGCCTCCAATTAATAAATATAAGATAAGATAAGATAGTTAAAGTAGTTAGAATATCTGATTTTACAGTTTGAGAAGGACAAATAGACTCGATTAATAACTAAGGGAGACAATATAGACTTTTTACTTCACATGATTTTCATTCGGCCCATTCTAGCCAGAAAGGCCAGAAGAAGGAGGATGCCAGAAGTGCAGAAAGTACGGTCTCTCTTCAGTTCAGTTCTCGTCTCCTTCAACTTCACGCTCAAGGCAGACAGAGCTTTGGACCGGCCGCCGCCGCCGGGACACCCAGCACCGCCGCGATGGAGTTCGCCGTAGTCGAGGGGGAGTCGTTCTCGCCTTCCTGCCCCACGCTCGTCATGGTCCGAAACCCTAACTCCACGAGCTCCCACTGATTCCTGCCGGAATCGAGCTTTTTACTAGCTTCGCCTGATGGCTGATGCCTAACGATTCGTCTTCTCGATTTCTCGGCTGCAGCCGGCGCTGTCGATCGGCAACGTGGGGCAGCTCGCCGTCGACCTGCTGATATCCTCGGCGAAGGCGAGGCGGGTGGCCTACCTCGACGAGTCTTCCGTGCTGCCCTGCGCCGGCAACGACGCATTCGGCCCCGACGCCGTTGGCGACCTCGCGCTCGCCCTCGAAGGTTGGGTGCTAGATTCTGATTGACTCTCCTGTGCTATGCCCACCGCCTGTTTGATGAATTGTGTCAGTGGTGTTGTTGCTCGCCTGCCTGTACTGTTAGGACTTATCCTTCGCACACCAGCCGTTCGATGAAATTTGTTACCGTGCTGCTTGTGCTAATCAACTTGCTATGGTCTACCAGAGGGAGAATGATCGCTTTAATTCTATTTAAAAAGAATTTACACCTTAAGGAAATGTACATACTGAGTCGTTGCGTGTTGATATGCGTTCCAGACTGACCATCTTTCTTTCTTTCTCTTGGCAGCATATGAATCTGCATCTCACAGGCTGGCTTTCATTCAGCAAAGGTCTCCAGTTATTACTGTATGTTGATCTTAGCCTTTTGTTCTGTCTTGTATTCTAAATAACCTGCCGTGGTAATTAGATCCTGTTCACTTTGATCTTCACATATACAAATTTTCTTGTCAAAGTGCCTTTAGATTGGGACAAGGAACCTAGATGCAACACCAATGTCACTGTATTTGATAACTTTATTCCATCTTGCTCTGTTTAGTTACACGAAGACAATAATCGTATTTTGCTTTGTTGCCTCATACCATGCAACTTACAAACTTATAACTGATTGTTTTTGTAGATCTATATCCTTTTGACTGAACATGACTTCGTCGAAGATAGCAACATAAACTAGGAATATTGTACTTCCAATCAAAGTTACATTACATATATGGATAATGAATCCTTGGAACACCGCGTAGACATATGGTTGTGGGACCAAGGACAGAGTATGAAATAATGCAAATACGAAATACCCCTTTCTTAACTGAAATAATGAACTTAGGTTCCTTTTGGATACATCATGTTTGGAATTTTTTTTATCATTGTGAACTGGAAGGTACATGGAACATTTGGCAATCTGTGTCACTGAAATAATTTAAAAAATTGTTTTATCGATGCATTTTCCTATTTTATGTTGGGGAAAACTTGGTACTATAGATATCGTTGAGGTTTTCGTTAGTTTGTTTGGAACTGTGATGAAGTGTTGTGGTCTCAGTACCTATAGTTGCTGACTATTTCATGACTCTGTTAATTTGCAATTACCAATATAGGGGATGATGGTTTCATTTGCAAAACATGTCGCTGATTTCATAAGCAGCATTGGAAAGGACCATATTGTTATTCTTTCAAGTTTAGATTCTGGCAAGAGGAGGGTAACTGATACATCCAGGTAACTGAAATGTCGAACTGCAAAGAATCTTTTAGGGTTGTTTCTTGTTCAAGATTAAAGTCCTTAGGTAACCTTTTGTAATGTAGTAACATGCAGGTGTATTACCTTTCGAGTTGCAATGAGGATGGTTCTGATCCGGAATATGAGAAATTAGGGTGGAAGAGGCTTGAGGAGTATGATCCATCTCAACAAGGGTGGAATTGTCTTGCAAGCTTAGTTGAGGGTGGTGTTTTTTCAGAAGATATGGTTGATGATAATGAGATGACAATAAATGATTACTATGCGAGCTTGCCATTTGCAGCGCTATTCTCTGCCTGCAAGGTATCTGATTTTATTTCAGCTTAAAATGATTTTATCACTTCAAGAGTTGGAGTCACTGTCATAATATCTCTTTATTTGTGATAGGCTAAAGGTTTGAAAGTTTCTTGTGTACTGTGCTACTGCTCTGAAGGCGACAACATGCCAGAATCTTTTCAATTAGCTGAGGCAGTATGCAAACTTCTAGGTCATGGCCCTGAGAAATTCCATGGTACATCTCTATATCACTTGAACACTTATTCCGTTATTTTTCTTGATTGAGCCCACTAGAAATACGAAAAGAGTATTCGTGTTTATTCATCCATGTCAAACTGTTAAAGTACCTTGCTTTCCTCCTTCAAATTGCTCTTTTAGTTTCAATTATTTTAGGAATGTTGGTTTTCAATATTCTGTCATCATAACAAATGTCTGGGCTGCCTTCTTAATGGGTCCTTCTGTGAACTTACAGGAAATGGGTCAAATGGATGGACTATTCCCTTGTCATGGAAATCAGTTTATGGACCACCTCCTGATATGTCTATTTTCTAGTACTGAGTACTGATCTGGTAAGTCAATTTTGTATTTAGAAAGGGAGTTATGTATCTGATAATGTCTAACCATATTGTCATTGGCTACAAATTCAAACTGTTGTTCATTTACATTCAACAATTTTGGCTTGCAATGATCTTCGATGTTAGAAAAGAAAAATTAAACCTATATATATATATCCTACACCACGGAATCTACTGAAATGTTCTGCCTTTTCTTTTGCGACATTGCTATCAATAACTAGAAATTATACCGTATCTTCTTTAAAAAAATATGACTTCTATTATGAAAGCTCTCTCTTTTTACTAGTCCTCTGGCCGAGATCAGCTGTCATCTATTTCTTGGAAGCATTCAATTTCAGAATAATAAAATAGTATTGTCACAAAATGGTTAAAATTTTACACAAATTCTGAATTATGCTGGAAGGGAACAACTTCATGCAGGATTAACAGCTACCAATGACCTTGGACGCAAAATCTTACACACTATTGGGCTTCACAAATTTGATGATAAGTCCTAACCAACATCAGCCACTAGCAGATAGCATTAACCATCAACCAGTTGTTCATGCCGTTAATGGTTTTCAAGGCCTTGTTTGTCATAATGCTACGGTTACATGTTACCATGATGAATAAGGTGGCTGGAGTGGTCCAGTAGCACATTATTCCATGTGGCCCATGATTGGATATTAAACAAAGCAACCGTTGGATCTAGCATCAAGATGCTGGTTTATGGTGCAATCTGATGTGATTTCATATCTTTTATGCCTTTTGCATAACTGACGCCCACAGTAGAAAATTTAAAATGGTCATGCAAGAATTATGGGGTAGTGGTACTAATCACTCACTAATTGTTTTTTTTACTTCCACAGTAGTTGGATGCTTCATACTTGAGTGCAGCTGTATAGGTATGCTAGTTCAATTTGAGAGTGGATATCGGTTTGTTGGGTGAAAAAAGTGTGTCAGGCTGTTGCCCTGATTTCATCTAGAATTCCTTTATCAGCCAGTAGAGTATAGTGTTGCCTCCCACATACCATTGTTTGTTGAGCTGAAGTGTGTTGGTCCTGATTCCAATCACTGCTTTTGTGACCCTTTTCTGGTTTATAAAGTTGTTCTTCTTCTTATTCGATAGGTGAAGTTGCTATCATGGAAAATGCTGAGTTTAGAATTGAGGATGTTGAACTTCGACACGAGGTTGTTATGTACCAGAAGTATCCAGGAAGGTGAGTTGCAGGTGTTTATGGTCAAGTGATTAAAAAAATTATTCTTTCCTTGTGGAACTCGAGACACCGTGGTACTTGAACCCTGGGAATTCATCAAGCGGAATATTTTTGTAACCGATACTACCGATACTATCTGTGGTTGCAAAGAGTCAGATCTTTGTCAATTCAGCTCTGAGATGGGTTGTTACGTTTGTAGCTTACCACGTGAACTCTCTAATCTGATTATGGAATTCTAAGCTTCAAGTCGTGTTTTTTTCTTCCTTATTGTCAGCAGCCACTGCAACTGGCGTTTTGCGCTTTTGGTTGGATCGATTTTGATGTGGTGGAAGAATCTTTGATAGTGCGTGGTCCTTTATGAAAAAGTAGCCACTAAAAGGTTGGGACTGTTAGGCGAGGCAATAGTGTCGGTGATGCCTGTTTGCCTGCTCATTTTGGTTGGCGTCTGAAAGCTTTGGTATGAAAGATGATATCTTTTTACATCTTAATCTTCAGACGCCTGAAATCATACAAGATTTCAGGCGATGAAGAATGGCAGCCGCCAACGGGGTTAGGGTTACGGGGATTTGGGGTTTTGGAGGTCCGTCAGGCTTAAAAGAGAGGTTTAGGGTGGTGGATAGATTGGCGGTCCTGCTGTGGTTTGGTGGTGTAGTGAGGCGCTGGTGTTGCAAGCGGTGGGTGGAGTTGGCGGTAAGGGAAACAAAAATGGGTTGGTTAACGTGGTGGAGAGTGGTGGTGGTGGCAGATCTGATAGCAAAGATTGGTGCGGGCGGGTGGGGGAACTGTTGACGTGGTGGGGGAACTGTTGACGTCGACGCTTGTAGGGAGAAGAATGAGACAGATTCAGGAAGTAGGAGGACCGTTCGATTGAGATCTTGCGACTCTCGATCGTTGAATGAAATGAATCGGTGTAACCTCGTTATACATATGTTTTTTACTATAGACTAGTATAATGCTATTCTATTTTCTAAAAAAAAGCTGTAGTCATGTCTTCTAGCTATTACAAGGCTGGATTGTGGATAGATGTTTCACCTGTTACGAATAAATATTTTTTAGGTGTTGCTATATAATTAATTACTAAGAGCTACATTGATTGAGAAATGATGTCTTTTTAATAGATATGTTCTTTTGTCATGTTTATTTAGCATGTATAAATATGTAAACACTCCTTAAATCAATACAGGATTTTCACTCTCTACTCTCTAATTTGTCTCATTTTGATTTTCTATTGCAATACGTTATCGACACTTTCACTCTATAATCACGAGCAGAACAAGCCATCGGTGAAGAACAAGAGAGCACGCAACGAATCTGAGCACGGCGGCCGATGGCAGATTGGCAAACTACACGAAGGCGGTGTCCAGAACACAAAGAGAAGCCACTCGATGGTGGTGCAGAAGAGAGAATGGCGTCTAGAACACAACGAGAAGCCACTCAATGGTGGTGCAGAAGAGAGGCCGACAATGCAGACAAGTAGGTAGGTCTTCTCGCCATTGTGCGACATGAAGAATAGACGGAGATCCTTACCTCATTGATGAATTCGGAGGATGTTGTTCTCCATCTCCTGCCTCTGTCAAATCGTCCGTAAGCACCAATGCATCTTTAACACACGATAAACACCAAGGCAGATTGAAGATGTTCATACCTTGAACATGGCGTTGGAGAAGAATGACGTCTCATTCTTCCTCTGTCTGGTCCTCACCGACCAAGGCGTGGTCCTTCTCGACCACACTGATGCCTTCACCACGAGTGCCGTCGTGCGCTCCTCCGACGGCGCCTAAGCACGCCAGTGTGTGCGCAGTGTGCACGCGCATGCGAGGGGGAGGGGGAACAACACCCCCATGGTTGGCGACCCCCAACGCGGCACGGTGATGCACACGCATCGGAGCTACTCGCCATGACGGTGCGACCTACGTCCTGGCAGACGCGGCCGCTCCATCTCCTGCCAACCGACGACCTCCATGCGACAAAGCTAAACGCGGCGTGGTGATGCGCCCGCTCCGGCTCTGCACGCCCATGGTCACGACGTGGCCTCAATTCGCTGATCCGCGACATCAAAAGACGGCACACAACGCTCCTGCACGGCTCCTTCTTGGTACGATGCTCCTTCAGGGCGCAAGGCCATCACCACCCCACCCCTCCGCGTGCATGGCGTGGATCTCCAGCGGCAACCTCCGCGTGGTTTCCTCGCTAATCATCTTCTCGGTGGCTCCTAGCAGCGACCTGGCCATGGGCGCCAACCGACTCCTCGGTGGCCTCCTCCTCACGATGCAATGCCGGTGACCGGTCCCACTCGAACGGCAGCTGACACAACCCTATGGCGACCGGCGGCGGCCTCGGCTTAACCCCCCGACGACGGGCCAGCATGCCCAAGCGGCGGCTCCCTGGGCACCGGGCGGACGAGGTGGAAATCCTAACCGCCCCCTCCCCCATCCATTTTATATGGGGTGGATCCTTAGCCTAGCCGAATGGGCCTCAGCCCAGGTTACCCTGGCCCATTCGATCGACAATCAGAGGCAAATGTCCATTTTACAGAACACACCCTATGTTTCTATTTAATTGCGTTATAAAAATACAGTGAATTTTCTTTTTTAATTTAAACCCTTTGGTTTTAAATATATTTCATTGTATTATATTTACATCAGGTAAATATGCATTCCAGATCCTATTTTTCTGGAATATGTGTAATGTTCAGTGTGTTTGCCCCATGCAATCCCTATAACATGCAATTATATTTACGACAGCTTTAATTTTGCAATTGAGATTCATTTTGTTGCAAGATTATACATTAATTCATCTTAATTAAGCACAATTTTTTTTATGTCTGATAGTGCTTAATTCAAGCAGAATTAAAATGTAAAATTAAATTTTAAGTGATTTGCTCAATTTAATATTTGTGGAATATAAGGTAATGGAACAATAACATCTACTGCATATTTGCAGATTATCTACAATTACTGCTAGGTCTATATTTTATCACCTTGACTTAATGATTATATTCAACGTGTTCTTCTAAATATTCTACTTAGCATAACGCAAGATAATAGGAACATATGTATTTATTGATAAATGTCAGATTTTATCTTCCACTACTATGAGATCTACACTATATTTGGTGATTATCTTCAACGTATTAGCTATATAATTTGAAGTCTACACTATGTAATTCAAGTCTCGACTTTACAAATTTTGCATCATTATTATAATATTATCATGATGATTTTTAATTTACATATAGTAAATTAATCAAATCTATGGTCAAATTCATGTAGGATACAATGGCCGTAAAAGAGTTCGATGAACTCGAGCTTGATGGTCACAATTATCCAATATGAGCAATAGACATCAAGGTCAATCTTACATTTCATGGAATAGTAGTTGCACTCAAACCTCCCTAAGAGGAAAACCCACAACTACAAGATCAAGTAAAATATAGAGCTTTATATATAATAAGATACTATATCTATCCAAATATCAAATTTGAGCATATGATAGAAGCGAATCCGAGCACTCTATGACTAGATCTAGATATGAACAACATAAGGCAAAATTGTTTTTCATGAATGAACAATCACGTTATTCATAATATCTGCTCAAAATTGTTTTTTACCAAAGAATACCAAGTTTATTCTGACTTAATACATGTATTACTTTAGGCTAAAAAGCATGATGAACTGCCAAGGACTTGTCATTAGCGCCCAATCGGCGTAGCTTTTTTTACCTGAAGTACATGCTAATGTCTAGAATAATTACAAGTTCGATGGCTCTCTTAAACGTCATCCAAAGAACTTCAATGGTAAACGCAAACGCAATAAGAAGCAGAAGCTCTATGCACCAGATCAGGTTAAATGAATTTCTAAACTTGACAAATCTAATGTTTGTCGTAAGTGTGGATGTTACAAGCACTCCACTTAGAAATGTCGCAACTCGAGACATTTAGTTGATCTGTATTTACAATCCGTGAGACGTAACTGACCTGCTCAAGGGCAAAGATTGGAAGCACACTTCGACCTTCAAACTGACTCCACCAAAGAGACTAGTTGTTCACAACATATTCTACAAGAAACAAGTAACAACCAGCCTCTTCTGCAACCTGAAGATCCCATGAGCACAGAAAATATGTTTGTCAAATTTGCTTCGCATGACATGTTTGGAGATCTTAACTAGTCTCCCAATTCCTTAGATACCATGTTATCTGCGTCTTTTTAAATATTTTAATACAATATTGTATCAACACTATGATACTACATAAATTTTGTATGTATTCTATATATCTGATAAAAAATTTATATTAAAATTTCATTTATATATATAGATTTCTACGAGATTCAATTTGATGGAAGAGAAAATCTGCTTAGTAGATAGCTGTATCACTAACTTTGTACTTAGTGAAACCAAATATTTTTAAACTCTTAAAATTAGTAAAGGAAATATTATGGTAATCGCTGGACGCGATATTATGATTGTTAGCATTGGTCGTGCCATAATCACTCTCCTTACGAGTATTCAAATCATAATCGATGTTACACTATTGTATCCTAATTCAACTTGTACCCTATTAAATTATAGAGATATCCGTCATAATGGTTTCATATTGAAATCCATGATAACAACAAAGAGAAATTTCTCCTCTTAAAAAAAATAACCAATATGGCAAGCTTCTCTATATACCATATGAATTGTACTATACATATATCAAATATTGTACCATATATTACGTATAAAATATTTTTTCTATCTCGATCGCATCAAGACATGGTATGATTGTCTTAATCACTCTACCTTAGAGATGATAAGAAAAATTATTAACAATTTTATTTGTCACAGTATCAATTTTCGTGCACCGTATGTGTCATAGAGAGTTTAATTTTAAGACCCTCTTACCTTAAAATTCATAATGCACCAACTATTTTTCTGAACGTATTTAAGAACTTATATGTGGCTCTATTCAATAATTTTATGGATTATCTAGGTACTCAATAATGCTGATTGATGCATCTACAAAATAGTCTCATATGTGTCCTTATCCATAAGGCACCATATTTTTGCTAAACTCACTACTCAATTAATAAAAAATTAGAGCAAATAATCTTGGACGCAGGATCAAATCCATTCACATTGATAATGTCATTCCTTAATGTGCATTCAGTTATTGTTTGATTTTGGGACTACTGTATTAAGTACCATATGTTACAGCTTAATCTATCATCAAGAGGATCAAATTATTTACATGACTAACCATAGAATTGCAATTTGCCAATATCTTATTGGTGACATACGGCTTTACACACCATATCATTAAACCAAATTCATTTAACTGCAATCATACGGCTCTCTCTGTTACAGTTCATATATAGAAATTTGACCTCAGCCAAGTATTTTTCATCCGCGAATCGATTACATTCTGCACGCATCGATATCATCACCCTGTATTATACATCAAAGGAGATTAGGGATCTATATAAGGTATAATTATCCGTTAATCATATAATACCTTGGAGTCCTCTAAATGAAATATATTCATTGTCTGTATGCTCATAACATTGTGAGAACAATTCCTAGTATTAGGGAAAGATAATATCACAAAATAATACCAAGAATCATAAGAGAATGTCATACACGTTCACATTCAGTCCTCATATCTGTGTGCATATGATGGATGCAACTTAGTGATTGACGGCGGGATGATCGGGGCCAAGCAGAGTGCTTGCCAGACGATCAAGGAGACCGGACGGAGTCAAGGGTGATTTTAGCTAAACACGTGGAGGTCAAGCAAAGCATGGAAATCGGATGAAGACGATGTGTTGATAAAATCAAGCGAAGAGGATGTCGGTGCAAGTGACAAGGCGGCTCGAGAGATCAGGAGCGGGAGAGACTTGCCGACGGTTAGGATCGCAAGACGGAGTACACGTGTCGACATCGGAACACTTGCTTAAGGTGTAAGCAAGTGGGAAGTCACGCTCTGAGAAGCATGCTTGGGTTTCACGATTTGGCCTCAAAATCGTGGGAGGACTGGAGGAGTACGTGGCATCGTCACGAAGCTTGCGTCGAGAGAAGCTATGTCGTGAAGGTGTTGCGACCATTCGATGAATCGAGAAGATAATGGATCAAAATACTATGTCGTGAAGGTGTTGCGACCATTCGATGAATCGAGAAGATAATGGATCAAAATACTTTTGATGGTAGGTAAGAGTGTACTACAAGTGATGAGTATTTTGGAAAAAAATTAGGAAACTTTGTGATAAAATTTCCTATGCTTATAAATAGAAGGATAGGGCTATGGGAGAAGATGAACTAGTCATTTTGAGCCTCTTGTGCCATCCATATGAGAGCCTTGTGCTAGGGTTTTAGATGAGAGGAAGATGAATGCTTAGCCTATGTATTAGGTGAGAATTTTGTGAGAAAAAAATATTTTTAATCTGCCTAAATTAGAGATGATCTCTGCTCCAATGAAATTTATTTTTTAATATTATTGTGCTCACCTCCTAGTTCTCCTCTATTGGTTCCCTTACAAGTTTACAAGTTTTTTGGTTTCTGAATTTAATTTTCATTTTGATTTTTAGGTTGAAATTTTTAGCACCTTATAAGGTCATTCTTCTTGTTGTTAGAGACATAAAATTTGCATATATATACTTATGTGATGAAGTCTTAAATTCTCTTGCCTCTGGACAATCAACTTGGAGAGTTTCGTTGCTCGGTATTCATATTTTCTTTTTTTTTTGCAAGGTTTGATCTTTCGAGTACTAAGACATATGGATTGATATTAAATGGAACATATGTTTCATATACCATCCATAAAATCATGTTGCCTCGATTTTTTTCTTATTAAAAATTATCTCTATTTTTGCTTTCGCTTTAGTTTCAAGTTGTGTTGGGTGATCCAAATAGGAGAAGATCATCGGTTTTGAAAGAAAATTGTTGATTCGTATATTTACCACTCTCTATTCGTCAATCTTGTTGCTACAATACGAACATATCAATATATTATTTTCTCATCATATTTTTTCATATAATTTTAAAGGAGTTTTCAACCAAGAGTTTACAACTAAAATAATTGATCAAAGAATAGTGTTATAAATAGACAACTTTTAGGTATTACAATATGATCAATTACTAATAATTGTGTCATTTCATCATACCTATTCAGCATATATAAATATATAAACACTTTATAAATTAATATAAAATTTTCACTCTTTAATCTTTACTTTTTATCACCTATCAATTTTCTACTGCGGTACCAACTTTGAGGAGTGGCTGGCTGGTCGGCTCATGCGGTCGTGCTGATCGGCAAGCTGCCGAGCCCGTTCGAGGAAAGCGACATCACATCGCATGACCTACAGAAGACTAGTCCACCGACTCTATGAACATGGTTCACAACAACTAGTCCACTCCATGGACCCAAAGATAATGAAGTGTCAAGTGTAGGTAGGTTTGGCGTTAATTTAGTCCCAATAATTTGCAACCTCATCCATCTAATTCATAACAGCGCATGAACATGGTGCTTGCCATCACTGTCCACTGTATGGAATCTCAATCCATATCATACACGGAGGAGCCGTCATGGACAGGCAGCTTGAACAGTAGGTGCATGTCTCCCTCACCTCACCTCAGCTCACCTCAGCTTGAACAGTAGGTACAGGTCTCCCTCAGCTCAGCTCAGTAGCATTTCTCACCTAAAATCTCAAGACACTATAGGTCCCTCGGAAAAAAATCTCTCATTTTTACCAAGAAAAGAAAACTTGTTACACTTCCATAGCAGTCGCTCCATAGTGCAATATTAGCGAAAAGAAAAGAGAGAAGAAAAGCACGGTATATTCTGGGAAAAAGCTGCTCGTGGCCGGGCTCTGGCGACTCTGACCGGTTTTCTATCAGAAGGTGGCCTTCTTGAGCGAGGTGATCGTCACCGACGAGCCGAGCGCGGAGGTGCCGACCTGGACGTCGAATGAGTCGTACCTGAGGAAGATCTCGGCGACGAGGAGGCGCGCGATGAGCACCACGAAGTCCTTGCCGGCGCACTGCTTGTCCTGCAGCGTGGGCGACGCCGTCTCGGGCCCGTTGGACCAGACGACGTGCCGCAGCAGGTGCGCGCCGTCCTCGCCGAGGAACCTGTCGGGCACGTACTCCTCAGGGCGCGCGAAGACGCGCGCGTCCTTGGTAGCCATGGGCTGGTAGCCGAAGAGCATCTCCCCCTCGCGCACCTCGTACCCGTAGTCGTGGCTCTCCACCACCATGTCCCGCTTGGCGCGCCCGTACTGCATCGACACCGGCGGCTCGATGCGCAGCGCCTCGTACACGGCCGACTTCACCAGCGGCATCTCTGCGAGCGCCCTCATGGTCACCTCGCCGCCGCTGTCCCGCACGGCGTTGCGCACCTCCGTCGCCAGCCGCCCGTGCGTCCGGGCGCCGGCGCGGCCCAGCCACTTGACGAGCGACGGGAACAGGATCTTCATGCCGCCGAAGGAGTTGAAGCACATGGCGAAGAGGATGTTGTGTACCGCCTCCTCCCTCGCAATGCCGAGGCGCTCGCCCTCGTCGACAACTGCCCTGGCCGCGTCCCGGAAGAAGACGGCGAGGCGGTCGTAGTCCTTCTTGACCAGCGCCGGCGGGAGCCGGAACGAGTGGAGCAGGGAGTCCTCGACGAGTTTGGGCAGGCCGAGGTTGAACAACGGGCTGATCTGGAAGAGCACCCACTTGTTGATCAGCTTGGGCCCGTCGCCGTGGAGTGCGGAGTCGGCGGGGTCGCGGCCCAGGAGCGCCTGGCAGAGGAAGGAGAAGGCGGCGGCGTCGTTGTAGTGGCCGAAGTCGACCTTGCCGACCCTGGTGAGCTCGTTCTCCATGAGGCCGAATAGGTCGCCGTACACGTCGCGGAACTTGGGGATCACGTGCTGGCGACGGTGGGACAGGAGGTAGAAGAGGAGCGTCTTGAGCGGCGCGTGGTTGGGCTCGGCGGGGTCGAGGTAGGAGAGCACGCGGTAGCCGCCGGTGAGGTCAGTGGAGGGCATGAAGGTACCGGTGAAGAGGTCCGTCTTGTCCACCAGCGAGGTGTCGAAGAGGACCGGGAAGGAGGCAGCGTCGAGGAGCGCCACCACGCGCGGGTCACGCGCCACGAAGGGACCCGGCGGCATGTTGAGACGAACCACCGTGGACCGGTGCGCGCGGACGCGGGACGTGAAGAAGCCGTCGCGCCCGCCGGGCCCGTAGAAGTACTCGAGCCGGTCGCGGAGCGCGCCCACCACCGGTGGGCCGTAGTCGCCCGGCACCTTCCGCAGCGGGAGCCTCCGTTTCGGGGACACCACCTCGTGCGGCCGGTCAGTCGCCGACGCGGCCGCCCTCGTCTGCCTCGCCCTCCCAGCGCACGACGGTGGCGCCGAGAAGGAGAGGCAAGTCGCCGCCGTGGCCATCTCTTGATCTGTGCGCGGTAGAGACTGCAGCTACGCCAAGTCCACGACGCGAGCTGCTTGTGGAGTGCCGTGTCCGTGTGGGTGGCGCTTCTCGGTGTGGCACTATAATAAAGCGTGCGTGTCAGCGTTGGGGCGTTTTAAAAGTCGGAGGCAGCTGCGCGGCGGCTGCGTGGGGCGAGTGGGAAACGAGGGCCTCTACCGGCGCAGCGCTGGGCCGCCATCGCCGGCCGGTGGTGGTTGCGTCGTCTCGTGATGCATTGCCGTCCATCGGTCCACGGGCGGCGGGGCCAGGCGCCCGGCGGCAATCACGTGGTGAAATGGGTTCCTGAACGTGCTGCACATTTTTGCCACAAAAGGCGATTGATTCTCATCATTTACACCGTCCGCATGTGCTGACCGACGATGGATGGCGGCGCGGCGTGGCGCCGTGGAGGAATTAGCGTCTCGACCGGCTGCGGATTGGCGCGTGTGATCAGCGATTCGGCGACAGTAGAGAATGAATGGGTTTTGATCTGGGGCTGCGCGCTCGGTGGTTGCAGTGGACTGGTCGGCAGCTGCGGCGCGCGATGTATCGGTTCAGGTCTCTGTTGTCTGGCCGGTGAGGGATCACATTTTGCAAGTGCACCTCGAGCAATTACTCTATAGCCAACGCTTCGTTCTCCAGCGAGTGCTGGGCCCTATGATTAGAAATCCATGATTACTAAGTGTGTCGCGTGTGTTTGTAAGTGTTGTCCTGGTCTTTTCGGCGTTGTGTTTGTTTGGTGGTGGGTGTTCCTGTATCCTAACTCTTTTGTGCTTCTTAACACTTCTATATACATCGACACACAAAGCTTTTGCGTGTTCGGGAAAAAACACATGATTACATAATGTTTTCCCGATGTCTGATACCGCATTAGGCTCAGCCCGCGCACCATGCGTGCGGCAAGGGCGAGTGGGCGATGCATACATGCCTAGGCCTTTTTGCGATGGGGAACCGGAAATGCGCCACCGCGCACCACAAGAATCCCCGGCCTGCTCTGCTGGTGGCTTTGACGAGAAGCGCCTCATCTCGGCAGCGAGATCATGCCCTCGGTCATCTTGAACCGGGTTGACCACGGGCCGTACGCGTCCCGCCGCGCTCGTGTGAGCTCGCGGTTGGGAAATGCAAAATGGCATGTGCTCACACATATAGCTTATTTCAGCTATTAATCTCTCTCATCTGATATTCATCCGTCACTTAGTCTCCTTTGAAATACAGATTTTTTTTCTCACATCTTGCTTTTTTCCTATGAAACTAAACTGATTTATATGAAATTTCTTTACGTATGAAATTCTTGTGTTCCAAATGAGCTTTAATTCTTCTCACCTACCTCATAATTTTTTCACCTACCTCATAATTTAGCACGAATCTCAACATAATAAATAGTCTTGATAAAACATATTCACTCGTGCACGTGTGAAAATTTTCCTACCGCTCGCGGTTCCACACTGCCGCTCCGAGGCTGACTTAGACCACCTGGTCAGCGTTCTACCGATAACTTCGTGTCGTCCCCTCGCACGAGTCACGACCAGCCTATAGAATACAGGTTATACATCTGTCCCGTTTCTTCTTTCTACATGGAAATTCTGAGCTGCCACAGTATATGACTGCAATCTTTCGAGAGATGACTCGGAGGCTACTAGCTCAGGCAGGCAGACATTAGAAAGACGCAGCAGTAGTAGTAGGTAAAGTGGCAGACAGCTTGATTGTACAAAAGGAAATGACTTGGACATGCATGATGGGACAGAGAATATGGTCGATTAAGATCGATCAAGATCGATCAAGATGGTACCCCTTTTCAACTGAAAGTAGTACACGCATGTGTTACACAGTGAAGAATTCGAGGGACCACCTTTCATAAGCCAGTAATACATTCATGCTCGCGGTTGTACCAGCGTAGTATCTCTGCATTCGCAGTACAAGATGCGCGCAGAGATGCAACGATACCCGTATCACTGACAGATCAGTGCTGAAGATGGATCCCTGAATCCTCAGGCACATCCGAATACACGCTTGTTGTAGCTTTTTCTTATGGGGTTTTCTGCAATCGTTCAGCTCTTCCCAACGCCCGCAAACTTGGTACCAAGACTGAATGTGCACATAGTATTCCTAGAATCGCCTCCTGCAGGGATCAGATCAACCATTACAAATCGATACAGGCTAGGGAAACATCTGATAATTAATCATGAAATGTCAAATAAAGGAAACGCCGAACGAGCTATTTCATCTCTTCATATTAACTTGGTTGAAAACCTGGCCTTCATAAAAGGTTCAATGCTTTTTGTCAGGAAACCATTTCAGTGCGCAAAAGAAACAGACAGGCTGTGGAGTTCCGGTAACCTACTTTATTATGTTGCTAAAGAGCTATTGCTTGAACAGGCCTAAAAGAGGTACACCACTGAAGCATTACTTTTTTTAGAGTTACTGAGATATTATTTATTCCATGAAATTTGCATCAGTACGTATTTAAGGAACTATCATGAATCAACCCCGAGTCCCCAAGCTTCGCTCTTTTATCAAAAAAGAAGAGGTTGCTCAATTTACTGATTTACTCAAGAGCAAGAAAGACTTACTTGTCAAATGGTCCTGAGTCCTGTCTTCTGACGTTATAACTAGAACTGCTAGCCATGACTTCTGGGGTCAGCAACTTGATGAACTTTCCTAGAATCTGCGCTCGAGAACTGACCAACAACTCGTGCATGAGGTATACTGGGATCACCAGAAGCAAGTGCAACCACGTTCTCAAGAAAATATTGTTTTGGAAGTCTCCCAACAACATTGCCTTCCTCATTTCCTTCCTTATCCAGAAAGGCAAAATGAGGAATGCCTTCTACTCCAAACTCGTCAAGCTCTTGTTCCCACTTTGTATTGTCAACATTCAACATGACAAAATTTACACGATCTCTGAAAAGAATGCTCAAGGTAAGTGGAGGGATAAAGACAACAGATTCACAGATGAGCTCAGTCAATAGTTAGTTGTATTTTGGTTGTTGGATATAATGCCTTTAGATATGGAAGCTTGAGGAAACCTTTAGTAAATCGAACTTCTAGACTCGACATTTAACTACGGTAGGCCAGTAGATTTTTAATCAGAAGAAATTACAATTATTATGTCACATGCCGTGTGCCTAACTAGATGACCCTGGATCCAAGCAGCGCGGCGTCGCAGGAAGGCGGCAGCCGCACCACAAAGGCAGGGATAGAAGGGACTGGGAAGATAGATTGATACTCTTCTTGCTTGCCTCCCTAAGAGATGCCGGCTGCCTATTATAAGGGATAGAGGCCACAGCTCCTAACAAATTGCTAACAAATTGTGGCTTATCTAACTAACCTATCTTATCTAGATAATCCTATCTAACCAACTCAATTGTTGCTGCTGCCGTCCCTGTTTGGTGCCACCATATGCATGGCTGCCCCTTTCTTGGCCCACTGTCATGAGCCCATGACATCACACCCCCCTCTCGGACAAGCAGCTTGTCCTCGAGCTTCTCATGTGGCGGCCGCGGAAGTAAACCGAGAAGGCAAGAATGATGCAAGGTTCGCCCTGTTCTGAATGATATGAGGGCTGATCCTGGAAAGCCATGGTTCTGTCTCTGCTGTCAGACTGATGTTGTGGCGCCATCCCCTTGCTGCTCTTGGATGTTTCTTGGCTTCCTCTGGAACTGCTGCTGTACGTGGAGTGAGGTGTTGTATTGCAGCTGTTCCAGTTATTCATTGCATCTCCTCTACTCTTCCTCCCTCCCTTCGCAGCTCGTCCTCAAGCTGGGGTGGAGGCCATGACGACAGTCATTGGTAGCACCACGGTGACAAGCACAAGTGGGCAGTCCTCAATGTAATTATGATGACCCTTGACAACCCATCTACGCCTCTCGCAAGCTGCAGCCCTGTTGAAGCTTCTGCTGCCCCCCATGCGTACACTAGAGCAGGGCATTGCACACCCAAGGTAGGATGAAGCAGTAGCACCTTGTCGAGCAACCATGGCAAGGAGGCACTTTGTTCTAGTGGTCGGCCCAGTGGAAGAATGTGAAGGAGGTGTTTGTTGCATATCCGCTTGTGGTCGAGTGGCACCGGATTTAGGCTACGATGGAAAACGCAGCGGAGGACGACCGCAAAAAGGAGGTCGACGGCCGACACGCGGCTCCAACGGGACCGGTAGAGATCTGTGGCGGCGCAGCACACCATGGGTGAGGTAGGTCGCGGCAAAGACCATGGCGCAGCAGCTCGGTGTGGAGGTGACGCCTGCAGCTGCCTTCTTAGCAGAAGCTGTCGAGAGGTGCTGAAATGCGAGCACCGATGTAGTCTTCCGCGGTGTGCCAGCCACGGGATCCACGTTCGGGACGTAGGCCGCTCGAGAAGGCTCGAGGTACGTGAGGGCAGCGGCCGATGGAACGACGTGACGGGGTTGACGGTGTCGTTCGGGGAGCGCTGCAAAAGGTTTCGCCCTGCCTCACCATCTACCTCACAATCGGGAATGGGCTCAAGAAGCAGCTCCTGATTCGTGAAGATGCCGGCTGGAGGTGACGGGTCGACGACGGTATCGATCTAGTTGCCCAGCGCGGAAGGTGAGCGCGAGTGGCAAGGATCTGATCCTTCGGCGCGAGAGACGAGCGTTGGTGGAGTTTGAGGCGAACTGGAGAGGGAGCGGGTAGGGCTCACGACGGGTGGCTAGCGAAGGCAATCCTGTGCCACGGGGTCACCAGCAACGAGCCATGATGCAGCCGGTGCGCGAATTGCCGCGGGGTCTCCCGTATCCCAACTCCTAGTTCCATGTTCCTCCAAGTGTAACAGTGGAGTTATTGGTGAAGATTTTGCCGGTGTTCAGGACGAGATAGATGAGGCCACCAACGAGGCAGTAGTTGCACGTTGCAGCCTCTTCTCTTCTTCTCTCTCGTTGCACTAGGCCTCGAGCATTTCCAACCTGGCCCGCATAATCTGCATCTCCTCCTCAAACTTGGGTGTTGTTGGAAAATCAAACTTCAAGGGAGAAGCTACGACTTGCCACGTCATGGTTGTCCTCGATGGTGCTACCCATGAGGATGGCGACGGATAGAGCAACAAAGGCGTGACGGAATCGGCAACAGAAGCCATGGGAAGGGATCGATTGTGTCTGATACCAAAGATGTCACATACCGTGTGCCTAACTAGATGACCTCGACCCAAGCAGCGCGGCCTCGCAGGAAAGCGGCTGCCGCACCACAAGGGCAGGGATAGAAGAAGGGACCGGGAAGATAAATTGATATTCTTCTTGCTTGCCTCCCTAAGAGATGCCGGCTGCCTATTATAAGGGATAGAGGCCACTGCTCCTAACAAATTGCTAACAAACTGTGGCTTATCTAACTAACCTATCTTATCTGGATAATCCTATCTAACCAGCTCAATTGTTGTTGCTGCCTCCCTGTCTGGTGCCACCCTGTGCATGGCTGCCCCTTTCTTGGCCCACTGTTATGAGCCCATGACAGATTAAGCAAGGCATTTGAGTATGCTTTAAATGTTCTACACACAAACGCACAATGGATTCTAGTTGCAGCCCAGATACAAGGTTAAATTCAATAGAAGGTGCCTAATAAGATATGTAAGAAAGCATAGACTACTATTCATTCTTCAATAAAGGATGCCACAGCTATTATTTCCAAAGAAAAAGGTTAAGATGCTGAAAAATGAAAAAAAAAGGGGGACGAAATATGAAATTAAAGTAGCTGTCAAAATTGTTTACTTGTACTGCTGCTCAATTTTGTAGATATCCGGAGCTAACTCTCGACAAACTTCACACCAATCTGCATAAAACTCAACAACAGTGGGCTTGCCATTTGAAAGAGCCTGCAGATGCATTTACCAGATTAGGTTTCATATTTTTCATAAGTAGCGATGTGAAGAAAATCATCTCCAAAGGAAATACAATCAGCAGTTTAGCACAGCATGGTAAAGAAGCAAGGCTCCAGCATAATAGGGTATTTTGGGTCAGAAAGCTATTCAACATAGCGCACAAAATCTACAAAACTAGTTTACCAGTGGCCAGGTAAGACAAAGCAAACTGAGACAAGCTTTTACTTGCAGCAGCCCTCAAACTACTAATCACATATGAACAAAATTATAGTTTTATGAAATTCTTCCCTAAAAGCTAGCATGTTGCAATTTCTGGAAATCCCCAATCAGTTTAACAGAGAAAACGGTAGTCCCAAGTGATTGGATGTTCAGATAACTCTCTCGAATGTTCTAGATAAATACTGTATTAAACAAAATAGTAGCAATAAAGCTCAAAGAAACAAAAGATGCATGGACGCAATGACAGGTGACCAAAAAGGATCATTTCTGTCTATTAAAAATATGAAATTATTCCCTTCAAGTATGTGTGCAGAAACTGCAAAGGATGATATTTTAACATTAACTAAATAAAGTATGTATGCTGCGTTGCATCGGTACATCTCAAATACAGGACATTTTTTATGGACGATCTCATCAAGTAGAGATCATTGCAGTGGAACTTTTGTTGGTTGCTAAGCAGAAAATTAATGCCAAGAACTGCTGACCTCTTCATAAGATACCGCATTGGCTGCAAGATCTTTGAGAGAAGCCTGACCAAGATCGAGCCTCTGTGATGCAAAGAGAGCCACTGCCCCAAGAGTAGAGAGTAGTGCCACCCTTCTGTTCAGATCCTTATTTGGAAGAGGCGGAGGTCCAGCATCCTGGGGTGTACTACTTGTCTGAGCCTCTTCTTCGGTGGACTCAGATTTCACAGCCTGCTCATCCTGTGAAAGCAAAAGACATATCACTCCATTCTCGTCTCACTGAAATATAATCGAGGAGTATTGGCTTAAAGAATAAAGACTGCAGAGGTCCAGTAACTTGGTTGTGTCATTTACCATCTACACATGTTGTGAGTTCTAATCGAACATACCTTGAACGGAATTACTCCCAAAAAAAAACAATTTCTAGGAATTCACTTGACATGCAGGAAAACACCACAAAATACGGGAACTTCAGATATAGTCTTTGCTATGCTATGAGAACCCACCGTCTGTGGCTCCGCGGAGTCGGGCGTCGCGACGCAGGCGAGGGTCCTCGGCCGTCGCTGGCCCCGCCGCGGACGGAGGCGGAGGGAAGAGGACGGGGACGAGCGGCGGCGGACTCCGGCGAGGCTCGCCGGGAGAAGGAGCCCCCAACACCTCGAGGCGACCACGCTCGCCATTTTTTCCACTCCTGCTCTGCACCTTTGTCTCGGGAGTCGAGAGGGAGACGCCGAGCCGAGCAAGACCACGAGCACCCGGCCGGTCAAAGCTCGGAGGAGGAGAAGAAGATGATGTGGGTGGCCGGCATGTCGCCACGCCGCCAGTAATTGTGCGACGGACGGGGCTCGGGAGGCGGCGTAACAAGACGAGGAAAAGCCCAATACAGAAGGTTGAGACAACCGGCCCATTAGGCCCATATGACTGACCCGCACCTATATAGAAGCCCAAACCACAAGGCTGAGATATACAGGCCCACCGCACGAGTCGTCAAACCCATAACCGCTACAAAAGCCCAAACTACCTGTCTCTCCCACGCGAACTTCTTATTTTTATATATTTTAAATTAAAAAATTGTAAATATATATGTTTATTTTGAGAAATTATAAATTTTGGAGACTAGACGATAGCATTCTATACACAATAATTTTTTTAAAAAATTTAATAGTATTTTAAATTTTAAGAATATTGAAACACAATTTTTTTTTATTTACCTGTCGTTCTTCCAACAGATAATATAAGTCTAGATTTACAATTTTTCAAAATAAACATATCTATTTATAATTTTTAAATTTTAAAAATAAATAAAACTATCTCCCACGCCGGCGAATCAACGAAAATTTCGGTGTGTTTTTCCACCGAAAACCGGCCGTTTTCCACAAAACCAGCCGCGCGCCCCGCGAGCAACTTCGGCACGGCCGGAGCCGGCGGCCAAGGCGCCGACACAGGAGAGGGAGGAGAACGTCCGCGCGAGGCCAGGCAAGCACTCCCAGCTCTCTTCCATCTCCTCCGCCGGCCTCTCTCGGCTTGGGTTCGTTCGTGTCTCGCGGATGCAAAACTCGGGCCGAACAGGGCCCCGGCGCGCGTATGATTGCCGCCGCGTGCGCGCACAGCTCGCTCGCTCATAGGCAGCCGCGGCAAGCGGAAAGTGCCAGCGCTCGCGACAGCAAACACGATCATTCTGTCTCCTGCCGATCGTTCGTTGCCAACTCGCCATGCTTGCGTGCCATTGTGCCAAGCTGGGCTACCTTGTATTCGCATGCAGGTTTGGTCCTGACAAGAAGCCAGCAGAAACAAAGGGAACGTGATGCTGGACCAATAATGGGCAGTGGTTGGGCGTACTTATTTACTTGTTGGAGGAATTTAGGTCCTGTGAGTGGTGAAGGGCCACATTTGCTAGACGCTTAGATCTTGACAGTTTCTGAATCCCTTGCCGTGATACGTCAAAGCATGTTGCCATTGGCACTAATCTTCCCTGTGACGCAGTTGTGCACCATGTGAGCCTACAGCGATTTTCTAATCGTGATACTTGAAGGGAATGTAGATGGTTTTGTTTATGCGCCTCAGTTTTGTCCCTTGCTATGTACAATGTACTGTTACCACTGTAACATTCTATAACGGAATGTTTCGCTTCCACTTCATGCCGGCATAAGACTAGTTCATCTCATGCTTTTCTTTGTGTTCCTCCGATACTGTTTGACAATATCTGATAGCATATTAGACTGCTCACTGACTCCATGTACACTCTTTCTGATTAACAGCAACACATCATTGTGTAAGTTTGAGCTCTTCGCCATGTTTAAGAGCAGTAATATGGCCCACTGAAATTGTAGGCCTTGGATTTGAGATAGCTGGGGTTCTGATTCAAATCCTTGGGATAAATTCTAAAATTCCCGGGGCAAACCCCTCATCCGAACAGGCGTTAAGTTTGAACTAAACCCTATTGGAATCCCCCTCGAAGCAAGATTAACATGATGTTTAGCTTGGACCCAGAAGAGCTGATTTTTCACATGCAAAGACAGAAAAACTGCCAAAAAGGCTAAAACCAAAGAAATGCTTTCCTCTCGTGAATGCAAAGATTACTCGAGTTGTACCAAAGCATGCACATTCATTGCATGAAGATCAGGGAAAGGCAGTTTCTCGGAGTAGGGCCGGAACGCATGAAATGACTCACAAAGGTTTGGCAAAGCTGATGCGCCACTAGTTGCTACTTGGTACCCCATATCCTGCGCAGCCAAGATTGCCAGCATCTGCATTGATACCTGCCAAAACTGCCACTACTAATGTCTCGTTGCTTACCCATTTTTCAGGAAAAGATTGGGCCTACTCTGGATTTGATCGAACATGAATAAAAGAAACAGATCCAGCAGCGCATTCTGGGTTCTAAGGTTGATGATGGCAAGCACTCATCACTCCTGAATAGGGGTGAAAACTGTAACGGAAATTCCCATTCGATCTTCCGTCTAAAGTGTAAAATGGTAATCCATATCTGTTTTCGATATTCTCCAGCCTTGTCGTTTTTTATTCCGATTCCAAGAAAAAAATATGATACTGGAAATGGTTTCAACAGTTTTTGACTGTTTTCAATTTTCAATTGTTTCCAACTATTTTCATCTCTTTCTCCTACCGACCACACAACACTCATACATTTAAACCTATTCACATAGTGTAATCAGTGGCATCCTCGTAGTTAAATTATGCATAGGTTGTCAATTGCTTCACATCAATGATTATCATTGAACTTTGGTTCGCTCCTACACTCCTCCTAGATTGATCTTTGGCCAGAAATGCAAATTTGCACTTGCTTTTATTTGACGTACTATCAACAGTTTAATATCGCTCATCTGCACTTTGAAGTTATTTTCAAAATACATGTCTTATTACATGTCTTATCATATAAGATATGTCATATTATCATATATAATATAGACTGTAGTCATGTTTTGTGTGATTTTATTGAACTTGTCGTATGAGATGTGTGACTTGTGAGCTACAATTTGGTATTTTCGTTCAAAATTATTGATTTTCGATTTATATTGTCACATTACTTATCCGATAATGCCGTTTTTGATTTTCCGATACAACCAATGTTATATCCGTTTCTGGTATTATCGTTTTTGATTTTGTTTCCGGAAAAAAATATGAAACTGGAAACAATTTTAGGATTTCTGATTGTTTCCGACCACTTTCACCCCTAGTCCTGAAGATCCTGACTCGGTCATTCATCGGGCTTGAAGCCATAAAAGCTCCAAAGATACAAGAATTTCAGTAAAGAAAAACAATACTGAGATTGCTCTTGAGCCTTGACTTAGCTTTTTCTCTCGTATTCCAATGCCATGAGAACCTTTAAAGGTTGAAGCAAAGCCATCTCCATAGGCTTTACTCAAAGACTCTTGCCTGCTTTCGCATCTGATTAAACTAGTAGTTTCCCCCAGGATTTCTGTAACCTGATGAACCACAAGTTCTAGGACCAATGTTTCTATAGGTACAAAACAACAGACAAATCAATCTATCCAGAATGATGTGCAGATCTCTTGTACAAACCTGATGGCTCGTGTCATGACAAGCCTGCACCGTAACACACACCTCTGAACTATTTGCAGTACCAGTCAAAAAAAGGTGGTCGTAGTGCCGTGCTGCGGTGAACCCCAACCTTTGGCATTGCTTTTGTGCCTTTTGTGTGCCCTCCATGCCATGGCATTGCCAGGTCCATCTCCAGCAAACGCAGGGCACGCCCACGCACTGCACTGACATGCCACCACCGACACGAGTACAAAGTTAAAAACTTCAGAGCACTCCTTGGCATCGAGTCGACAAAAAAAGTTGCCTGGATCATATGGATGCTAGCTTCAAGGAGTGAGAAATGTTTTGGGTAGTGGATAAAAGGAAAAGAACAGTCTTTACCACGAGATTCCTTCATTCTTCTCGTTGTTAGTACTTAATCAACGGGACTCGCGGTGAGTTGGGTTAAAATATTTTGCGTTCACGTTATCGAGACAGTGTCTGAATCTTTATAATACTCGGATGCTGTTACTACAATTAGATAGTGCTACTAGCTAAGTGGTGAAATTATTTTGTTTTGAATGGGAATTTCTTGTGAGATGTTTGAAACAATTTCATGAGAATGGCCTGGTTGAGACATACCAAACACATGAATGGCACAGAGTAGTACTCGTGAAATGTACTCTTACAACGATCAGTTTTATCTTCTACGGCAGCACACGAATATGATCATCAGAGACGATCTTACAGGTAGAGATTGTACTAGAACAGTGGTTAAACAAGGAGAAAGCGAGTACGGGGGGTTCGGTAAACAAAGGTGGAGGATACGTGCTTTTGAGGCAAGCAGAACGGCATTCAAAAACCAAAAACTCCATCTTGTCTTCGTCTTCCCCCACTTGGAATCCTTTACTCCCACCAAAAACAAAACACCAGCACAGGACACCACTATTGCAAGCTCTCCCCCTTCTCTGATTCCCACAACACAAGCCACACACATCACTCTTCCTACCAAGAAATGCCCTAGCAGAGAGCCAGAGATTGGAGTTTTTCTCTCTGTTACTGCTGTCTGCTTCTCTCTTGGAAGGGTCATTCGATGCACGGGAGGAAGAAGAACACACGGGGGATGGCTCGGGAGGAGCAGCAGCAGCCGCCGGCCAGCTCCAAAGGCCAAGCATGGCAAGCAATTGCTTTCATCTCCTTGTACCAGCTTAAGCGACTGCGAGTGATTTGTTGTTCTGTGATCTCTGATCTGCGCGTCTGTGTTCGTCAGGTTCTGCACCACAGGATTGCCCAGCGATGTAGTGATCGAGGTGGGCGACATGACCCTCCATCTTCACAAGGTTGGTGAATCTTGGTCTCCATTCCTTCAAAAATTCCGATTTTTTCCACTCTCTGTTTGATCCCCATCTGCTAATCGTGCCAACGTCTCTATCGTGAGTTAGTGCGGTCCATTTCTTGGTCTCAAGCTGTATAAAGTGCGAAAAATTCTGCACTCATTGATCCCAAAAGTTTGCTAAAGGCGGTTCCTTGCTTGCAGTTCCCGCTAATGTCGAGAAGCAAGAAGCTTCACGACCTCATCACGAACAAGGAATCACGCGAGGCCAAGCAGAGAGAAAGAGGAGGAGAGGAAGAAGAGGATGCAGGGGAGATCAGAGAGGAGGAACTGGTGCTGGAGGAGGACGAGGAGGCGGACGTGCACCGCATCCGCCTGCCGGAGTTCCCCGGCGGCGCGGAGGCGTTCGAGCTGGCCGCCAAGTTCTGCTACGGCGCCAAGCTCAACCTCACGCCGGCCACTGCAGCGCCGCTGCGCTGCGCCGCCGAGCGCCTCGGTATGTCCGATGACCACTCCGACGACAACCTTGTCTCCCGCGCCGACCGGTTCATATCCCAGACCGTTCTGAGGAACCCCAGGGACGCCATCCGCGCCCTCAAGTCCTGCGAGGGCCTCCTCCCCCTCGCCGACGACCTCGGCCTCGTGTCGAGATGTGTGGACGCCGTTGCAGCCAAGGCTGCCGCATCCACGCCCACCGCGCTCTTTGGCTGGCCCATCGCCGACGATGCCAGGGCCGGCGACCGCCAGCGCCGCAAGAACAACGCCAGCGCCGGGGCCACCTGGTTCGACGACCTCGCCGACCTGTCCTTGGCCACGTTCACCCGTGTCATTGCCGCCATGAAGGAGCGCGGCGTCGCCCCCGAGGTCATTGAGGGGGCTCTCATTGCGTACGCTAAGCGGTCCATCCCCGGGCTATCACGCTCCGGCAGGCACGTCGGCGAAGGGGGCGCCGCCGCCGCCGCCGCAGCCCCGCCGTCGTCGGATGGCGACCAGAAGGCTCTTCTCGAGACCGTCATCGCCAACCTCCCGGTGGAAACCATCAAGAGCACTGCCCACACCGGCACGGCCGTGGGCTCCACCACGGCGCGCGTCCTCTTCGGCCTCTTGCGTACGGCGAACATCCTTCATGCATCAGAAGCTTCCCGCGACATGCTCGAGCGGCGCATCGCCGCGCGGTTGCCCGACGCGGCCGTCGAGGACCTGCTCATCCCAAGCTACTCGTACCTCGTGGAGACGCTCTACGACGTGGACTGTGTGGAGCGCATTGTGCGGTACTTCCTGGAAGGCCGGGACGCCGACGAGGGCAATGAGGAGGACGGCAGCGAGGCGGAGACGCCTGGCAGAGATGCTAGCAGACGAGCCATGGTGGCTGTGGGAAGGCTGATGGATTCGTACTTGGGCGAGATCGCGACAGATGCCAACCTGAAGTCGGACAAGTTCTGCGACCTCGCCTGGGCATTGCCGGACAGCGCCCGCGTGTACGGCGACGGCCTTTACCGTGCTGTCGACATCTACCTCAAGGTACGGGAGCATTGAGTCCATGTGAGCTTGTTGTTTGCAGAGTTGCAGTACAATGCCGGTGCTGATGACTGGTCTTGTTCGTCCGTTCTCTGTGCAGGCTCATGCAGGGCTGACGGAAGAGGAGAAGGAGAAGGTGAGCGGCGTGGTGGACGGGCGCAAACTGACGCTCGAGGCGTGCACACACGCGGCGCAGAACGAACGCTTGCCGCTGCGGACGGTGGTGCAGGTGCTCTTCTTCGAGCAGCTCCAGCTACGCCGAGCCATCGCACGGACGATCATGGCTAATGAAGGGGGAGCGGCAGCGTCAGGGGAGGAAGGCGGTGACAGTGACGGTGGCGGAACGTGGCACGTGGCGGCACGGGGCAACCAGATGCTGCGGCTGGACATGGACAGCATGCGGAACCGGGTGCAGGAGCTTGAGCGCGAGTGCACCAGCATGAGGAAGGTTATCGAGAAGATGGACCGGCGAGGCGGGGCAGCCGTGGACAGAGGAGCACCGTCAGCGGAAGGGAGGTGGGGCTCGATGGTGACGAAGCGGTTTGGGTGCAAGTTCCCAGCGCAGGTCTGCCAATCACAGCAGCGGACGGTGGTGGGACGGCCTCGCCGGCCACGCATTGAGCAGAGCCCCTGAAGCCATTACACATCATAGCTTCCACTTCTTTGTTCTGTTCTCTTGATTCTTTGCTTCGATTTGTGAAAAAAGTTGAGGGTTTTCTCAGCGCGGGATTGTGATTTTTACCATGCTTGATCATTGAATTGCGTAGTAGCCGTGCACAAATTGTAATTGGATGTCATTTTTCTGGCCAATGCATCAAGCCATTATTAGTTGGCTACGCAAATTGTTTCATCCTCCTCTTGCCACTTACAAGTATAGGAATTCACAAGCTTTAGTCAAGAACTTCAGCTACGGCAATGGAGGAAATGCGTGTCAATTGCAGTTGTGGAGGAGAAGGCCCCTCACCAGTAGTCTCAGCAAGCTTGTTGTCCCTGACGACCATCTCGCGGCCGGTGACCTTGGCGATGAGCTTGACCGCGTTGTGGCAGTCCCCGCAGATGCGCAGGTTCTTCGTGACGCGGAGCGGCGTGCCTGGCGGGGTGCTCACCAGCCCGAACGCGATGGCCAGGCGCTCGCTGTGGTACATGAGCGCGCGGGCCTTGGCGTCCTCGTCGATGTCGTGCATGACGTGGCTCGTGTCCGGCACGTACCCCGCCGAGCGGATCTGCTCGTGCAGCCCCCGCACCTTCTCGTACGCCTCCCGCCGCTTCGCCCGAACCGCCGCGTCCTCCTCGTTCCCCTTCCCCGGCTGCTGCGGCGGCCACCTCGACGACCCGTCGAGGACGCGCCGCGCGTCGCCGCGGGCGCCGAGCTTGACGTACAGCGTGGCGATCCTGTGCAGGACGGGCGCGGGGATCACGGACCCGGACGTTGAAGAGAGCAGGCGGTGCACTCGCCTGAGCGCGGCCAGCGAGCGTGTGTTGGCGCAGGCCTGGAGCACCGCGGCTTGCTCCTCGGGCCCGAGCTCGGCCGCCGCGCCGCCGCCGGAGCCTTCATGCTGAAGCATTTCGTCGAGCAGGCTAACGGCGGCCTCCGGGCTGAGTTCTTGGCACAGCGTCTGGAGCTCGTCGCGGCCGAAGCTGAAATTTCTGGTCCCCCGCGGGACGGTACTCGCGACGGAGACGGTGGTCCCGGGATGCGCGGAGCAAAGCAGCGTGTGCCTGCGGCCGCGGTGGTGGCGAGACACCGTGGCGGTAGGTCGGCTCAGGCCGCAGATTCCGACACGGGTGGCGCCGTGGCGGCGAGAGTAGGGGAGCCGCGAGCTCGGTGCCGCAGGTCTCTAGGAGACGAGCATGCTAGCCAGTGGTGTGAGTGCGAGGAGCGGGTGGGGACGGGGACGCGCGCAGATATCTTCGTCGGGGAGGCAGCCGCAGCCAGGTAGGCCCATGTGAACAGGCTGATGCTAGTGTTCTGTTGGGCCCAACTCTGTTATGATACAGAAAAGCCGATCCTAGATCAGAAGGCCCAATCTAATTATGTCGACCACTGATACAGAAAGGTTTTTTTAACTGTGAGACCTCATTGAGTATTCAGAATTCATGAATGAACTTTCTGATTCTTATTTGCAATTCTAGATTTCTTTGATCTTGTTCTTGCTCACTTTTCCGTTGCTTGCATGAATAAAGACCTTAGTTCTCAAGTAGATCATGCTTCGGCGTGATCAATAACACTCTGAAGTTGGTGTATGGATTGCTAAGATGCAACATCTGGTAAGGTCAAGGGGTGGGTGCCCAAATTGCCAGAGGGATAATCATTAAATTTATTATTATGTAATAGTACAGCTTGTAATAATATAATAATTGTAGTACCCAATAATATTCTGATAATGTTCTTATGAATATGTACACTAATGTAATGTGAACATGTGTGATTAGGGTATAGCTATAAATAGCTCGTCCTATTTACGTGATAGCATGAACAATTAGTATCCAAAAATACATATTCATCATGTTATGATAGCATGAATTATATCAACTAATACTTGTGCTAACAGTAATAGTCTAATAAATGCAGCTCTGGCAGTTCGCTGACGCTACCGAGCCAAATCTATACACTAATATGAGCAGTGATAGCTTTCCCCTTTGCTACATTTAAAAGAGGGCAACTGAAGGGTGATTCGACTTTCGGCGTCAATTTAGATGGCTCCTCGTTGCCTCTGGCGATCGTTCTGATGTTGGAGGAGGATAGGAGCTACGAGATCGACAGTTCATGTACATATCTATTACTTCTATCTTAAGTTTAGGAAGGTTAGTGTCGGTGAATCAGGAACCAGGGGTCCCCGAATCTCGAGGCCAGGCCAGCAGTTTGCCACGTGGCGCCTTCCCACGATGATCATCTCCGCGAAATACGAAAAGACTAAGTCCGAGGAGGGGGTGCTCGGGGCCATGAACAGTGGTCCCCGAGTACTCGAGTTCCCTGATGATCTGCAAAGGCTAAGTGCCGGAAAGAGAGTGCTCGGGGTCATGAACAGTACCCCCGAGCACCCAAGTCCCCCGACGACCAGAAAAGCCGAGTACCGGGAAGTGTGTGCTCGGGGCTGCGAACAGTGGCTCCCCGAGCACTCAAGGACCCAAGGAAGTAGTTCCGGAAGAGAGTGCTCAGGGATATGAACAGTGACCTCCGAGCACTCGGTTCCCCGACGGCCCAAGAAGTCCTTCGCCGGTGGCCCCCACAGGGGTCCAGCGGTGAGGTGTTAGCCTGTGAAAGGCCCGATGCCGCATTTAAGAGGGCGCGTGGCCTGTCACCCCCAACTGCTCCTGCCACGCTCGGTGTCAGTTCCTGCCACATCCTAGCAGGAGGGCGTGGGGACATTTAATACACGGGTCTCATCCCGCGTCATCCGGCGCGCCTCGGGATAGCATCGCAAGGCCCAAGGCGCCCCGCCTGCCACCCTGCTGTGTCAGGCGAACAAGACCGGGCGGGCACGCGGGGCTGCTCTGTCGCTGCCCGGTGGGCCCTCTCCATAGCGCCCGTTGCCAACGCCATCATGACAACCAAGACAGGGCGGGGGCGCGTTTTCAACCCCCCGTCACATCGCGCAGCAGCCCATGATGACTGCCTTTCCATTTATGGTGATTTGGAACTCGTGCCCTCTCTTTCGGGGCATGTTACCGCCGGCGAGTATTTAAGAGAGCCGGCGGGCACGGACAAAAGAGAGGTTTTTTGGAGAGAGGCTATCAGAGACTCGGATATACATTCTCAGAGGCTGAAGAATCCAGAACGAAGACAGAAGAACACCTCAGTATAAGCATAGAAGCTGAGACCACCGAAGAACAACGAGCCCAAAGCTCTAGGATAGACAAACATTCTTGCAACCAGCAACATTCCTGAGAGACATTCTCAGGGCATTTATAGCATCCACACAGGAGTAGGGTATTACGCTCAGTGCGGCCCGAACCTGTCTAAAAACCTTCAGTGCATTTACTTCTTTCTGCATTAGATCATTCCATCTCACCTGCCATCGCATTTACACCCATTTATTTCTCCAGCAAACATATTCAGAATCATCCCCCCAGCCGAATCTCAAAAAGGGGTCCCTCCGATAGGAGTTCACCCTCCGACATGACGACCGAGTTCGGGCTAAGGTGCGCCAGTTGGATCCCGAACGTGTCGAGGATCTGGAGGAAGAAGGTTGAGAACGGCGGCACCAGCCCGACCGCCACAAAGGAAACAAAGATGACGATGCGCTCTGGCCGGTCTGTGACCGGCGGGAAGCTCGCCGGTGCCACCACCGAGGCCTCCCGCTGGCCCTCAGGCACCATCAACTTGCGGACCTTGTCCACCCCCTCTTCGTTGACGATTCTTGATTCCGGCAGTATGCTGTCGGGTGTCTTGTCGCGACGGCTGCCTCCCGCTCTCGGCATTGTGTCGGGGTGGGGGATATGCTGAAACGGTAGGGGAAGAAGGGTGCGCTATTCGCCTAAGGGAAGGCAAGAGCTCTGGAGCGCAAGGAAGAAGAAGAAGGCTCGATCCCGAAAATAGCGTAAAGGGGCAACGGTTCGCTCCCCTTCTCCTTTTATACCCCAGGATTTCAAACGACGCCTGCTGCGGCGCGCTCGGCAAGACGAACTTCCTCGGCCGGCGCAACCGCCAGGCGAATCTACCTCGGGCCGCGCAGATGTCAGCAGTCGTCAGGCGCACTTCCCTCGATCTGCGTAGTCGCCACGCACGCCGTCTGCCTCGTTATCACGCGCCGCCCGCCTCGTTATCACCCGCATCGGCAGTCGGCTGAACGCGTGTCCGTTCGGATCCCCGTTGGGCCGTACCAGAAGCCTGGGCCGGAGAGGCCAACGCCTAAAAGCACGCCACATAGCGTCGGTGCTGGGTTCGGCCTCGATAAAGACGAAGGCCCCATTTGCAGTTTCTGGGCCATCGCCTGCCAATGGGCCTGGGGGCTGCTGTCGGTGAATCAGGAACCAGGGATCCCCGAATCCCGAGGCCAGGCCAGTAGTTTGCCACGTGGTATCTTCCCGCGGGGATCATCCCAGCGAGATACGAAAAGAATAAGTCCCGGGAGGGGGTGCTCGGGGCCATGAACAGTGGTCCCCAAGTACACGAGTTCTCCGATGATCTGCGAAGACCAAGTGCCGGGAAGAGAGTGCTCGGGGTCATGAACAGTGGCCCCCCGAACACCCAAGTCCCCCAACGACCAGAAAAGCCGAGTACCGGGAAGGGGGTGCTCGGGGCTGCAAACAGTGGCCCATGAGCACCCGAGTACCCCGAGGACCCAAGGAAGTAGTTCCGGAAGAGAGTGCTCAGGGATATGAACAGTGACCCCGAGCACTCGGTTCCCCGACGGCCCAAGAAGTCCTTCGCCGGTGGTCCCCACAGGGGTCCAGCGGTGAGGTGTCAGCCTGTGAAAGGCCCGATGCCGCATTTAAGAGGGCGCGTGGCCTGTCACCCCCAACTGCTCCTGCCACGCTCGGTGTCAGTTCCTGTCACATCCTGATAGGAGGGCGTGGGGACATTTAATGCACGGGTCCCATCCCGCGTCATCCGGCGCGCCTCGGGATAGCATCGCAAGGCCCAAGGTGCCCCGCCTGCCACCCTGTTGTGTCAGGCGAACAAGACAGGGCGGGCACGAGGGGCTGCTCTGTCGCTGCCCGGTGGGCCCTCTCCACGGCGCCCGTTGCCAACGCCATCATGACGACCAAGACAGGGCGGGGGCGCGTTTTCAACCTCCCATCACGTCGCGCAGCAGCCCATAATGATTGCCTTTCCATTTATGGTGATTTGGAACTCGTGCCATCTCTTTCAGGGCACGTTACCGCCGGCGAGTATTTAAGAGAGCCGGCTGGTACGGACAAAAGAGAGGTTTTTTGGAGAGAGGCTATCAGAGACTCGGATACACATTCTCATAGGCTGAAGAATCCAGAGCGAAGACAGAAGAATACCTCAGTACAAGCACAGAAGCTGAGACCACCGAAAAACAAGGAGCCCGAAGCTCTAGGATAGACAAACGTTCTTGTAACCAGCAACATTCCTTAGAGATATTCTCAGGGCATTTATAGCATCCACACAGGAGTAGGGTATTACGCTTAGTGCGGCCCGAATCTGTCTAAAAACCTCAAGTGCATTTACTTCTTTCTGCATTAGATCATTCCATCCCACCTGCCATCGCATTTACACCCATTTATTTCTCCAGCAAACATATTCAGAATCATCCCCCCAGCCGAATCTCAAAAAGGGGTCCCTCCAGATCTCTGCGATAGGAGTTCACCCTCCGACAGTTAGGATTAGGTTTGGCCATTGCGAAAGCATCGTGTAGTCCATCGGTGATGACGGCGTCTCCATCTAGGGTTTAGTCCCTCTTCGCTAACTTCGGTGACGATGACATCTCTTGCAATGGTCGAAAGAGGTTAGTTCTGCTCCGTCTTTTGGCGAAGGAGATACAGCTTTTGTTTGTCCCCAAGTTTGGTTTGTGATTTTTGGGCTGGTGACGTTGTCCCTAACAGCGAAATGGTTTTCTGTTCAGATTAGGTTGGAGCTTATACGACGAGTCGTCGTAGAGCTTCTTCTAGGCTATTGCTCCTGCTTGAAGGTTGTGGCGCAAGTTCCCTTTCTCGTCTAGCGAGGTGGCGACCGATGCTCAGTCAGTGGTTTAGATGCGTCCTAGTGGAGCTACGGCGTTGGATGATGCAACATTTTTCAAGGTTTGGAGCCTTTTGTTGGGGAGGAAGTGGAGCTAACTCCGGTGCCAGAGGTCGTCTATGATAATGGCGATCGGAGAAATTGAGCTCGTTGTTGGAGAAGACCCACAAAGACTTTAATGTATTTTTTATTTTTCTTAGGGTTTTTGTTGCAAAATAGGGATGTATTGCGCTACTTTATTAATATAAATCCATCCCTTTGAAAAAAAATCTACACATTAATACTCCCTTTAATCATAAATATTTGTGGTTTATGACTTTTTCGTGATTTTTGACGTGCAACTTTGACCATTATTTTCTATTGAAATATAGTTATAATATCTAATAAAAATATGGTATGATGAAAATATTTTTATAGACAAATCTATATGTGTGATTTTTTACTTTCTAAACTAAATAAACTATTGATGGTTAAAGTATTAAAAATTTAACTAAATTTTGATCAAATGACAAATATTTATGATCCGATTGATGGTTTAGGTGGAGGCGCGTTGTCACTGAATAGAGATGGCCGCATCAGGCAACGCCACGCCATAATGGCCATTTGTGGAGTCTTTGAGAAGATCGAGACACTCTGACACCATGATGGTCTTCCCGTCACCACGACGTGTACAAAACGAGCACCTGCCTAACGTCGCTGCATCATTGGTTACGCGGTACGCCAACGAGCGACCGGCTCGCGCGCCTGATCTGCCGACGCGGCACCACCCGTTGCTATCTAGGGGCTAAACTGATGAGGGGGCTCAGCTCAGTCAGCCCTCACATCATAGCGTCACGATCACTGAAGAATGGACGCGTCATGGAAGCTGGCATGGCAATCCGGAGGTGGAAAAGGTCAGGAAAGCAACAAAGAAAATGTCTCAAACATTTTGGTTGTCACGAACTAGCTTAGCTGGTTAAGATGCGTATGGTATTTGTCTATCTAGATATATGAGTCTCGAGAGTGGGTACGAATGCATGCATATAAAGGAAATGTTAGACTTAAAAAGGATAGATTCCGCATATACTCCATCTTTGTATTGGATCAATATAAGAATATCCTTCCTAAATTTCTATCCAAACCTATTGATCATTAATTTTTATCCAAATCAGGTTTCTATTGATGTCTTTAATAACATATAGTTTCCTATAGACAAGGAGCAAAGAAGAGAAAAAAATGAATTTTGTTTTGGATTATTTATATATATGTGTATGTATATATATACATATATGTATGTATATATATACACATGTATATACATATATATGTATATACATGTTTATATGTGTGTCTATACACACACACACACACACACACACATATATATATATATATATATATATATATATATATATATATATATATGTCGTTATGTTGGTATAAAGACAATAAGTTTTTTTTCGATTCAAGCGACACAGTCAGTGCAAAACAGGCATGTTTTTTCTTGGAGAACGTGCGTGGAGTACAACATTCCAACCGAGTTTCTACGGTACTTTGGACTGAAAAACAAGTGGCACCAAACGGCAACACACCAAAATGAAATGGAAAGCTAATACTCGCGATATGAAATACAACCCTACTGCCAAGGACATATCCATCGGACTAACTCAACGACCTAATCCACCTCCTGCAGCGACTCCTCCGGGCAAGAAGCTCCACGAACTTGGAAGCATCGTGGTTAGCATACGGACTAACGCATTACAACGGACGCGTCGTGGAAGCTGTCAATCGAGAAAGGGGGGAAATAACGAAACGTCTCAAATGTTTTGGCTGTGATGAGGAGAAGAGTGAGCTAGATTACTTAGGATGAGGATGTATGGGTGATCTGTTACTGGCTTTTCAGGTTTCGAATGGTTCCCATTCGGCGTCTCCTGCATTATTGGTACGTGCCAATCAACAACGACAACGATATCTAGGTCTATGCGTTCAAGTTGGCCACGATGGTCAGATAATTAGCAGTGTACAGAATGAGCTTGTGTTCCTTGCGTGGTGCACGTAGTGGCACGTCTGCTACGCTGTTTGAAAACACATTTTGTTTCGAGCTGACGACATTAAACTACTGCCCTGTGGCATCTGTAAAGAAACGTAGGACCAGATCTGTCACTTTTAAACGAGTCATAAGCAAGTCGATGAACAATCTCGTTATATGATCTTAGCTCTTACCATCATTACTTACAAAGTAGAAAGCACATCTTTATCAGTACTCCATTATCCACGCCGATAAAATTATCATTTGTAAGCGGGCTCGAGTCCGCGAAGCTGATCAAGAACTGAAGGGAATTTTCCGAGTAAACCAATACTGATTTGTAGGAAGATATAACTTCACATGTATTTATGTACATATGACTTATTCCGTCTATCTATTTTATTCACATAATATTCATCTATCGGTTAGTTTTTTATATAATTTATGATTTATTTTTAAATTATTTCTACACGAATCTCAATATAAATAAATTGTCAAACAACACCCACAGTGTGGGACTGAACCAATGTCTGAAAACCAGTTTCAGCTTTTGGCATCGGTGCTGGCCACTGTGGTATGTGATGCCTAGAAAAATATCCCTGGCATCGATACAAGTCCAAGCTTCGGTGCCTACCGATAAAGATGAGCTGTGAGCCCAAAGGTAAGTGTAATAAGAGGGGAAGATAGAACATGATAAGAAATAAAAATATGGCATTCAATATCACACAAGTAAGTGTAATAAGAGGGGAAGATAGAACATGATAAGAGATAAAAATATGATATCCAATTAAATTGTAGATCCTGATTACGAAAATAACAGTGATGCGTACAAAAAACTGCAACGAAAGAAAACTAGCATCGGTTTGATGTGACAATGACGTGAATTTTCAAGTCTATACTGTGGCTGACCTTAATACGACGTGCGTCCGGATAGGATAGTGGAAATTTCCGTTACTCGTGGTCTTCAGAGCTACTACAGATTTGATTTCCGTAAACGTTGAGAAGTCTCATCTTTATGTTATGTATGGAGTCTCACTAGAGTTAGCTCTAACCACAATTCTATCTATTTGACTTAGGGGAGGCTGAGATTTAAAGATGCAGCTACTTCATTTTTGAAAGGCAGTAGCTACTGGATAACAATTTTAAAAAACTTGTTTGTCAAAGATGGTTGGAGACGAAAGGGAGGAGACTTGCAAATGCTTACTCGATGGATAAATGGTATGACAGCCTCTGTGACACTAGGCAATTTATAAGAGGTGGCACAGACAACAAAGTGGTGAACAGAACAAACTCAAAAAGGACCTGCTATCTTAGCTCACTGCTCTTGATGACAAAGCAGACTCTAAAGGCTTATCCAGGGTGGATTGGGAAAGTAGATACAGACTAGAAGGTGACCTGGAAAAAATTATCTTCATGGAGTAGATTTTCTGGAAGCAGAAATGTAGAACAACCATAATTAAAGAAAGTGATAATAATACCATATTTTTCCATTTACTAGCCAATGAGAGAAGAAGGAAGAACTTGATCATATCTATGGAGACTGATCAAGGTCATATATCCTCCCAAACACAACTCATAGATCACATCTATGACTTCTACAAGAAACTTTTTGGAGCTGACTCAAGAGAGGGTCTAAGGTTAACTGATTCCTTCTAGGATAACCATAGTAGTTTGCCAACTGAGGTAATTGGTACCTTGGTCCAGCCTTTCTCTGCCAAAGAAATTGAAAATGCTTTCACGGATATGAAAGATGACTCTGCACCTGGGCCCAATGGATTCACAACCACTTTTTTCAAAGTATTCTGAGAATATATCAAAGATGACATCTTGGATATGTTCAAGGATCTGTATGCTGGAAGGCTCGATCTTAAGAGGCTCAACTATGAGGTGATAACTTTGGTTTATAAAGTTAAAGATGCCAACACCATTAAGTAATTCAGATCTATCTGTCTCCTCAATGTGGATTTCAAAGGTTTCACCAAAGTACTTACCAATAAGCTCACTCCAGTAGCAAAGTAGGTTATTGGACCAAGTCAAACAGCTTTCATCAAGGGGAGAAATATCCTGGAGGGAGTGGTAACTCTTCATGAAGTTATCCATGAGCTAAAAAGAACAAAGAAACAAGGATTGTTGGTTAAGATAGATTTTGAAAAAGCCTATAACAAGGTAAAATGGAGCTACCTTGAAGAGGTCATGCAAGGGAAAGGGTTTCCCGCATGTGAATTGATTGGGTTATGCAATCTGTCGAGGGATACAGAGTGTGCATTACCATTAACGGCCAAAGAGGATCTTTCTTCAGAACCTACCAGGGTCTAAGGCAGGGTGACTGTCGGTGACATGGGAACCGGGGGTCCCCGAGTCCTGAGGCCAGGACAGCAGAGTGCCACGTGGCGCCCTCCCTCGGGGATTATCTCCCCGAGGTCCGAGAAGACCAAGTTCCGGGAGAGGGTGCTCGGGGCCATGAACAGTGGTCCCCGAGTACCCGAGTTCCCTGAGGACCGGAGCAGACACAGTTTCGGGAGAAGACGCTCGGGGCCATGAACAGTGGTCCCTGAGTACCTGAGTTCCCCGAGAACCCGAGCAGACACAGTTCCGAGAGAGGGCGCTCTAGGCCATGAACAGTGGTCCCCGAGTTCCCTGAGGATTGAGAAATGGCATATCCGGGAGAGAGTGCTCGGGGCTATGAACAGTAGTCTCAGAGCACCCAGAGTTCCCCGAGGACTTGAGAAGCCCCTTGCCGGTGGACCCCACAAGGGCTCAGCGGTGAGGTTTCAATTGGTGAGAGCCCCGATGCTGCATTTAAGGGGGAGCATGACCTGTCACTTCCAACCACTCTCCCCACGCCTGCTGTCAGTCCCTGCCACTGCCTGGCAGGGAGGCGTGGGGACATTTAATGCGACGAGTCCCATCGCGCGTCATTCGACGCGCATCGGGATACCGTCGCTGAGCTCGAGGCATATCACCTGCCGCCCTACTGTGTTAGGCTTGCTCTGACCGGACGGGCACGCAGGGCTACTCAGTGGCTGCCCGGTGGGCCCTCCCTGCTCCATCCGCTAAAAAGTGGCATGATGACAACAGGACAGGACGGGGGCGCGTTTTCAACCCCCCGTAACGTCAAGCTGTAACCTATGATGGTTGCTTTCCATTTATGGTGCCTTGGGACTCGCGCCATCCTTTCTGGGCACGCCAGGCCGCCCTGACGGGATATAAGAAGGGGTGGGCACCCCGGAGATGGACAGCTTCTTCAGGACCAAGTCTTATGAAAGCCTTGAAGTCAGACGAGCTGGAGAAGATCAAGACAAGCTAACACAAGAGATACACGAAGCTCTAGACTTAGACAGAAATCCTTGTAATACAAGAGATCCTCAGAGAGGCATTCACAAGTATCTATAGCATACACATAGGAGTAGGGTATTACACTACGTGCGGCCCGAACCTGTCTAAAATCCCCTGATCATTTATTTCCACTAGCATCCGATCATCCATCCCACCTGCATCTCATTTACTCTCATTAATTCTCGTACGAGGTAGATTCAGAATCATCCCCCCGGCTGAATCTCAAAGGGGTCCCTCCGGATCCCCGCTTGTGGAGTTCATCGTCTAACAGTGACCCTCTCTCTCCTCTGCTTTTTAATATTGCTGCAGATGTGCTGGATGCTTTGATGGACAAAGCTTCTTCCAAAGGACTGCCATTGGAAGTGGTAAACCATTTGATTCCTAGGGGGATTATCTATGCTCAATATGCTAATGACACCATTCTGATGGTCGATGGCTCTGATGGATCCATTCTAAATCTTAAGATCGTCTTGTATTTTTTTGAATGGTTGTTTGGTCTTAAGATTAACTTTCATAAGAGTGAGGTGTTTGGTTTTGGCATGGGGCAGGAGGAGGAGCAGAGGGCGGCCAACATGCTCAATTGCAAAATGGGACTGGTCCCTCTCAAATATTTGGGTATCCCTATTTCAGACCATAAACTTGGTATTGTTGCCTCTTCTGAAGTGTTGTAAAAAATGACTAAAAGACTAGACCCATGGAAGGGTAAGAACTTGACTTATGGGGGAAAACTGACTTTGATAAATTCTTGCTTAACCAGCATTCCAATGTACACCATGGGGGTTTTACCTCCTTCCAAAAGGAGTCCACAAGAAAATGGATACTATCAGATCTCGTTTCTTTCGGAGGGGGGGTTGAGGACGTGAACAAATACCACCTAGTCAAATGGGAAGCTATTTGCAGGCCTAAGGACTATGGTGGTCTTGACATTCTTAACACAACTGTGATGAATGAGTGTCTGCTTGCCAAATGGATTGGAAAGATCTACTCAGGCTCTCAGGATACCTAGTTCAAATTCCTCAATATCAAATACATACCAGATGATAATTTCTTCACCTCCAGTCAAAGAGGCACCTCTCAATTCTAGCAAGGCTTGCACAAGGTTAAACACCTCTTCCAATAGGAAGCTATTTACAAAGTAAATAGAGGTAATAAAGTCTTCTTTTGGAAAGATGTCTGGTTGGGTGAAACACCTCTTAAAATATAATTCCCTGGCCTTTTCAACTCGTGTGCTGATCCAGATTCACTTGTCTCTGAATGCTAGGCTGGAAATGAGTGGGATATTCAATTTAATAGAAGCTTTGCAGCAACTGATCTACTCCAGTGGGAGGAGCTGATGCATAAACTGCAAATTGTTCAGCTGAATGACTTGGAAGATGAGGTGATTTGAGCTCTTGTTAAATCAAGGAGATTTACCTCAAAATCCCTTTTTTTGAAGGGGTCTTTAGCAAGGGGGCTCATAAGATCTGGGCAACCAAATTACATCTTAGAATCAAGATTTTCTAATAGTAGATGTTACAAAATAAACTCCTAGTTGCTTCCTCCTTTAAAAAAGAGGGGTTGAAAAGGGAATATACACTGCTGTCTTTGTGGAAAACCTGATGATGTCAATCATATATTTTTTGGGTGTGTGCTGGTTTAGTTCTTTTGGAGTGTTCTGAGAGATGTTTTTGGTTGGAATGGATTCCCTACCTCGGTAGCTGAAAGTGCATCTAGGCCTCCTAAGTGGGTTTTGGCTTATTGATGACAAAACGATTAAAGAACTAACATGCTTTTCGAGTGTTGAACAGGTTTAAGCATTAGTTGTGAAGATAAATGATGTTTGACGCCCGCAAAAACAAATGAAGAATCAACGAAGGGTACTAGATAGGGTTTACATTCTTTTATTTTTGAAATTGAGTCTAGGATAGACGTTTTTTTTAGAAGGATGGATTTGATTGTTTGGTTAGTGTCTCAATGCTCAAGAGATCCTTTAGAACCACCCAGTTGAGAGACACATTCACTCACGGACACAAAATTCTTTCTGAAAATCTTCACTGAGTCCGGAGTCTCCGGTGTTCACCGGATACTCCGGTACTCAGTGTTCGGCTGGAGTCTCCGAGGTAGCCTCCGGCAGAGAGTCTCGGTTACGGTTTATTCTTTTTGGAAAAAGACCGGAGTCTCCGGTGTACACCGGATACTCCGGTAAAATGTTCAGTGTTCAGCCGGAGTCTCCGAGGTAGACTCCGGCAGAGACTTTCGGTTAGCATTTAATCTTTTTGATAAAAGAAAAGAAAGACCGGAGTCTCCGGTGTTCACCAGATACTCCGGTACCTGGAGATGCCAGAGGGTCCGGCTAGTCTCCAGACTTAATCTTTTTAGAAAGACTGTCAGGACCGGAGACTCCGGTGTTCACTGGAGACTCCGGTATTTAAACAGAACTGTAACGGCTAGTTCTGACACGTTCGGTGACCGTTCTGACGCTGTTTTTGGATTTAGGACCGGAGACTCCGGTGTACACCGGATACTCCGGTAAGCTCTGACAAAAACAGTAACGGCTAGTCTGTGAGAGAGTGCTATAAATGCCCTCTCTCTCCATAGCATTTAGAGCTTGCTGTGGCTGGTAAACTTGAGATCTCTTGAGCACTTTAAGAGCATTCAAAGCCCCTCCGACCACCTTTAGAGCAAAGTTTGCATAAATTTGAGAGTGTGTGTTTGGAGAGGGTTCAAGCCATTTGAGCATTGAGTTCTTCATCGAGCATCTACTGCAATCATCTCTCTTGAAGCTTTGGGCTTCTAGAAGGAAAGGAGTCGCCCGAAGAGCACCCAAACTTGTGGTGTGCCTCGAAAAGTTTGTAAACATCTTCATATTGAGTAAGAATTTCTAGCTTGATCTTGGTGGTTGCTAGAAGAGAATAGGGTTGGAGAAGACCCGGCTCTTTGTGAGCTCCTCAACGGAGACGTAGGCACTTCTTTGTGAGGTGGCCGAACTCCGGGATAAATTCACGTGTTCTTATTTACGCAATTTACTTTATCATGTGAATTTGGTAACTTGTCATTTAAATTGCTTTAGTGACAATCTTGCTAGTTTTAAGTGTTATTCTAGCTTTGTGATATCTAGTAGACCTAGTGTAATTCTTAGACTCTAGCTATTATCTTTAGTTCACATTTATTCTGAAAATCCCTGTTAGGCCGGAGACTCCGGACTAGACCGGATACTCCGGACCATACCGGAGTATCCGGCCTTCACCGGAATATCCGGCAGTTTTAATCCGCTGTTTTTAGTTTTAATTTTCAGAAAAGCCTATTCACCCCCCCCCCCTCTAGGCACTTTCAGTAGCTGACTTACGGGCAAGCTGGTTTCTGAAATCTTTTAACCTCTCTCAAAACCTAGGAATTTTCCTTTTTACAGGTATGGCTTGGGCCCTGTGAAGGACTAGGAATGCTATGGCAATTGAGAAGAACTTCCCCAAAAACTCTGCTGAGGTTCTGATTCTTGCTATATCGTTCGTGTAGAAATAGAGCATTCTTCTACACAATAACGATAAGCTGAAGGTAGTGCCTCGTCTCGAGTCCGAATGTGGCTTCGGGACTTCTCCCCTAGCACTGCCAGTGTCTGATGTTGGCGATATGTAATTTGATGATCATATCCTTGTTGTAATATGATAGTAATTTGCTATCTCTTGTCGTTGTGATCGGATCTTACTGTTCGCGATTTGTGCTTTTCTAGTCCACTGGTAACCCTAACCCATACTGTATATGATATGATAATTGTAAATCTGTTTATTGACTTTCAATAAAAATTGGGATAATCTCTGTTTAAAAAAAACGTTGAAAGTCAAAGCTGGAAGCAAACAATAATGCATGCATGCATGCACATGACGCGATTCCTGCCCGCCCCGAGGGCTCCACGTGTCCACTACACGTTGCCCTGCTGCTGGCCTGGAACCCTCCGGATGAAACGGGACCGCCAGTCCATGTCCAGCTAGCTCTACATATCCACGCGACCAACCGAATGCCTCAGATCAAACCCCACCCTGCTTGCGCAGTCAGAGCAAGCGATCGATCGAGCGAGAGAGGTTCGCGGGAGTCTCGCTTGGCCTCGGTGCGTCGGCGAACGAGCGGCGATGGGGTTCGCGTCGTACCTGGAGATGAAGACGGGCCCGGCGGGCGGCGGCGCGTCGGAGGCGGCGCAGGCGCTGGTCGAGGCGGACCTGCGGGACCTAAGCGTCGCCGCGCGGAAGCTCGCCAACCACGCGCTCGTCCTCGGCGGCGGGCTCGGGTTCGGGTTCGGCACATCCTTCCTCAAGTGGCTCGCCTTCGTCGCCGCAGTGTCAGTGCTACCATAACAGCCCCCTCTCTCTTTACTTCTTTTTTTATAAAAAAAAGACGCGTCACTTTCCAGAGGGATCTCTGATCTCGCCGCTCGGGGCCCAAGAAGCTCCTGCTTTTGCGAATCAAGTCAAGGGATGGGCTACTGGAGTTCGTATTATATGGGATCGGTCCTTTTTGGGATGGTTGGTTGAGAGAGAATCGGGCCTAGTTTAGGAGGGATGGTACCGTGAAATTGTACTGGTACTGTACTGTCAGGTACCCATGAGATATGCGGCATATGCAGCCGGACGTAGTTGGATTGTGAGGAACTGTATTAGAAGTAGGATCCTGTTTCTTAGAGCTTCAGCTCAAGCTTCTAAATCCATATAGGATTTAGAGTTTATAGATAAAATAAAATGATTTAAATATTTTTTGTTTGAAATAAGAATAAGATGGATGACCTTTCAAAAATTTCTTGGAGCTGTACACTGAGAATAGTTGTGCAAGCCATCTTATTTCTATTTTAAGCTAAAATTAGTGACTTAAACTACTTTATTATGGTTAAAAATCTGATTGTGTGTCTGGTTAATGGCGGCAGCTGTATCCGGACTCCTGAGTGTGGGTACGGATAGCTTCAGTAGTCAACATGCTTTTGAAGTATGTTCAAGCCAGAAGGTTATGAACTCCTCGCAGAATTCGAATTCCTGGGCGGTGTTAAGCTGCTGGTATTATTTACAGCCAAGTTATCCGCGTGTGCAAGTTCGCGCTTGTATGTAGTGTTTGCAGTACTGAATCGCGACTAGACGAGTAGTACGCCTTAGAAGAAGAGAGCAGAAATTGCTGGCAACGGAGGTTTTAGTGCTACTTGGATTCCTTCCAATCAGCACTACTAATGCTCTTGATGAGCCATTTTACTTTCTTTTCTCAGTTTCAGCTTTGTAGACTGCCAGGACTGAAGGAATTCATATGCTAGTTCCACCTGAGATTGGTAGCATTTTTTTGAGGCATTTCTCATAGCATTGTTTATTGATGGAAACTGTTTTCTCTTCCGCTGTAGGTACCTCTTGATATTGGACCGCACAAACTGGAAGACCAACATGCTGACAGCTCTCTTGGTCCCTTACATTTTCTTCACCCTGCCTCATGTGCTGTTTTCTCTGATGAGGTGAATGGGCAAATACTCCCTACTATATTACCGACCCATCATACATAGTCTAGACTCTAGATGCAATCGTTATCTACCATGAGACTATTTTCGCCAGCATGGATTAACAGAATGTGAAAGATGTTGAGGAAAGTCGTAGGATCAAAGTACTGCCAATTGCATTCTGTCATATTTTGAATGAGTACAAAATTGAAAAACTCTGTATTTTGTGGAAAAGTAACCCAGGCCTTTCATATTGGTTACCCGTTGATCTAAAGTCTGCTGATAGCGATCGCCCTAGCACTTTCAGGAGATAATGTTCTCCGTTGATGTATGATGAGATTATATGTGGATATATGAAAGTAGAATTGCTTATCGTTAACCATTTGAATTTTTCAGAGGAGAGGTGGGAAGATGGATTGCGATTATTGCGATTATTCTACGGCTCTTCTTTCCACGCCACTTCCCTGGTATCACTTTGCTATCTATCCCTCTTTCTTGTCATGCTTTATTGCACCCTATCAAAATTCCTTGATATTTGTTACATTTCCCCTTCTTTTTTATATCCTTGTGCCCCTAAAAGAATATACCCCTGTTCATTTTGTGGCACCAATATATGTTTCTACCAACAGAGTGACTACAATGTTGCCTGGACCTCACAACATTTTGCATCATGTGTACCAGATTGGTTAGAGCTGCCTGGTGCAATCATCCTTCTCACAGTGGTTGCCCCAAGCCTCTTTGCGGACACCTTCTGGGGCAACTTGGTCGGTGTCTTCATATGCCTCGGAATTGGATGCTACCTGCTACAAGAGCACATCAGGGCATCAGGTGGATTCAGGAATGCCTTCACGAAGGGCAATGGCGTGTCGAACAGCATCGGCATCCTTCTGCTCTTTATCTACCCTGTCTGGGCCCTGGTGCTGCACTTCCTGTAGACACTACCGCTTCGGTTCTCTCTATTCGTTCCTTTGTGCAGACGTTTCATCTATGGCGATTTGAGGGTGCATGTTATGTATGTTTGAGCCGTTGTCCTGTTGGTGGACAGTTTCTTGTATGTTCGTTTTGTTTTGAATGTCTCTTGAAGGTTCGATGTCAAAGCTTCGTTCTTTGATACATAAACTCAATAAATTCTTCTCAGTTGCTTGATGTCAAACTGAGAAGATGTTAGTCAAATTCTCTCATGCTATCATTGTGCATCTGTTATCAACTTTTTTCTAGGGATGTTTGTCAACTTTTCGTCCAGTGTTGTTTCTGAACATTTTAGCGATCTGCATAAAGTTTGATGTAATAACAATTGTGCACTTAGATTTGCTGAAGTGACGAATAGTGAAACACAATCTGGACGGGGACACGGGGCAACGGGCCGAGTCTGGCACACCAAATTGTAGATGAACTTTTTGGCCCGACAGGGCTCTGGGCTTCTGGCATCCACGTCGGTCGTTTACACCTGGCTCCCTCGCGACCGTTGTTGCAACCTTTAGCTGCCTTTCGCTCGTCGCGGTGCAACCACACATGGTGCGCGGCACATTCCTCCTCGCCCGGCTGCTATCCCGGCGCTTTCCAGACCAATTATTCCTCACCGGTGATCATCCGAACCAGGCCTACTGGAACAGTGGTCAGTGGACGAGACGAAATGTTATTTTCTTCTTTTATACCATGAGATGAAAAGTTCTTGTCTAAGGAAATTCTTTCCAGTGATTCCCTCAGAGTTTTAACTCCTCGATCTCTCTAGCACCTAAGTTTCTGGCTGGATGATCCTACGTCAATCCGTTGCAATCACTGAACATGACCTTACGCACACCTTTGCTTTACGTGTCTTGCTTAACCTGCCACGTTCTCTTCACTGTCGCGGTCAGCGTGTAAGATTGCAAGTCAGTAATGCCATTTTATCACTAGTTTACCGGCTCTGCGAGGATCTGATCCGAGTGGAGAAAGCGACTGGGCGAGATACACAAATTCAAAGCAGTAACCATGACGAGCAAAGGCCTTTCCGGAGAATCAACTCCCCCTGCCGGTGGTGCGGTGCCCCGCATCCATCCATCCCAAAAGCCCCGGCCTTTCCATCTTGTTCGGTTGTTCCCTGCTTCTGTTCAACTCGCTCCACAATTCCATTCCGTTTCTCCATTTGCATCAATAGGACCTTAGGAGAGCGCGCACGGGCAGGGAATCCCCAAGAAAGCAAGAACTGTTGGCGCCGGAGAGGAGCAGGGTGGTTGGTACCGCGCGCGCGCGTATGGGATGAGAGGGTGGTGCTTGAGGGGCGTGGTCCGGGAATGGAGAACGTAGATAGGGCGGGGGCAGGGGCCGTCGGCAGCGCCGGCAGCCTCGGCCTCCGCGTCGGGCAGGCTGCCTTCTCGTCGGCGTCCCTGCTGTTCATGTCCGTCGGCGTCGAGTTCTTCAGCTACACCGCCTTCTGGTACGTGTTGCCTCCTCCTTTCTGTTTGGTCTTTTTCTGCTACTTTCTTTCAGTTACACCGCTCATGCAATGGTTCTCGAGGTTTCAGCACGGTGATCAGGCTAACTAAACGTGTGAAAATTGGAAATTCAACCCACGATTTACGGCTTTACGCTAAATTCTCTGAAACGATATGATTGACAGCTTCCTGGTCACGATCATGGGTCTGGTCATCCCCTGGAGCTGCACGCTCGCCATGATCGACGTGTACTCCATACTTGTAGGATGCCCTCTTCGCGTGCCTGGCGTCATGGTTATCGTTGTTGTGGGAGACTGGGTATGTATGCACACATCTGGTTACTCATGCCATGCAAGCCCTCTATTTTTGCCCTCTCCTGTGCGCATCAGCGTGCCAGTAATGAAGGATCATTTTGCCTGCAAATCCTCCAGGTCCTGTCGATACTCTCGTTTGCAGCTGCCTGCTCGAGCGCCGCGGTCATCGATCTCCTCCTCCAATTCCACGGATCCCACTGTTCCCCGAGGTTCTGCGGGAGGTACCAGTTGTCTGCCATGATGGCGTTCTTGTCCTGGTTCTTGACGGCTGCTTCAGCGGTCTTCAACTTCTGGTTCATCGCCTCCCGATGATCACTGTAACTGCTGAATTAATTCCAGAAAATGGTTCCGGACAGTCACTGTTTTTTGATAGAATTTTATATTTACTAATTGGAAGTTCCTTTTGGTGCTCCATGTTAATCTTAGTAAACTCCAATTTAGTTACGTTAGCAATCAACATATTTTTTTCAAATCAAATAAAATATACCAATTAAATATACGTGTAATCAAACATTACAAAATTAAAATAACAGAACGCAAACATATTACGAATTATCACATAAAAATAATATCAAAGAATTTATAATGTATTTCAAAAATAATAATATGAGATACGGTGGCGACATTAAAAATGATAATAATTTCAAATAATCAAGAAACAAATAAAAATCAATTTACATAACACATAAAATGAAAATTTATAAATTAGATCTATTCACAAATAAACATGATTCCAATATTATGAATAAAAATTACATTTATATTTTACATTCTAATATTTAAATATAAATAGCTGATGTATTTTAGCATACAACTATTATTAACACAAATATCTACAATTTAACTATAAACTAAATTTATAGTCTGTGCAGTCGCACGAGTTAATGTGCTAGTGTTCCTAATAAAAATAGGACCACGTGTTTGGTCTTCATCGGCATTACGGGCACTATGCTAGCCTGCCGTTGCCGCTGCCGGTTTACAATTGCCTGGCCAACTGCCATTGTGAACTCTTCTCATGGTTTTGTCTTAAAAATGCTTCTATAATATCACAAATTTAATGAATTTTATAAATATATATTCTAATAAAAATAGAGATCAAAGTTATATATGGAAGATCATATCGTATCTTATTCAAATTGATATATATTTATGATAGGAAAGAGTACGCTCTGTAGTTTTAAAATTAAACAAATACTTATATGCTAGATATGAACAAGTTGGGCCGAATATGCTGGTTGAGTTAAATTTTAGGGGCTAGGTAGATCCATATTTGGACGCTCTCCCACGTGTAGATCTCACGAAGGACTAAGATGTTGAATAGAAACACGCTGTAACTTTTTGTTTAGTTTACAGCATGACTCGTAATGTAACTATGTTTAGCAGTTGGTGAAGAACGGTAAGGGTGATCTGTTGGGGAATTTATGAATATGGGTTTTGGTTTTGGCTTCATCCAACCACAGCCTAGTTTATTTCACATGCTGATCTTATGCTAAAATGTCAGCGCAGCCAATTCTTAGCAACTAAAATCACGCTGGTTCTCTACATTTTAGAGGCCTCAGCAAACAAAGGTGGCGTAGAACAAGAATCACGAAAGCAACCTAGAAATTTCATGCTTTAGAGCCAAAGATGGTAAAGCCCCTCTGCACGGGCACCTTGTCGGGCTTCCCCTGCCCTTTGCTCGCCTTGGCTAGTATACATAATTTGAATTGATTCCAGAAAATGGTTCCAGACAGTCACTGTTTTTTGATAGAGTATACATAATTTGAATTGATTCCAGAAAATGGTTCCAGGCAGTCACTGTTTTTTGAAAGAGTATATACATAATTTGGAGGGCTTATGCTAGTACCTTTAAGGTTCAACCAACTTCTCAGCCTTGGTTTCGTGCCGAGGTGACTGACAGAGCTCCACAGTACTCGGTCAGTCAGGAGCCGTTTTTCTGAATTGGCTCATCCAGTTGAATTCCATCTCTGGTTAGTATTGCTTCGGTTCTAACACCAGGAGATTTTGTGCATAAAGAAATTAAAATATCTGACGAATGAACAGAACATATAGTAGTACAGTAGATCATTTTATTTTTTGAGACGAAATACAGTAGATTATCAAGATGAGCGGTGGTTGATCCGATAATGCGAAAATGACATCTGTTCCTCGTTTTTTTATATTTCTTAAATCAAAAAATTATAAAATAGGTGTTTATTTTGAAAAATCGCAATTCTGAGTAGTACTTGTCGCTTTCAACGGGGACATGTTAAAAAATAAATAAAAAATCATGTTCTATTGTTCTCAAAATTCAAAACACTATCAAAATAGTTATGAAAAATTCTGAAATTTTTTTGGTAGTGTAGAGAATACTATGATCAAGCTCTCAAAAAAATTCAAACAAAAAATATGATCTATACAATGAGAAACGAAAAAAAGGCACACTTCATTATACAGAGCCGGCCACAATCCATACAGTAAAATTTATTTTTTCATGACAAGTAATTATTTAAGTGTATTTTTTAAGTAAGATTATAGCATCTTGTACACCATATATATATTTTAATAATTTTTTATGACTATTTCGATAGTGTTTTGAATTTTGAGAATATTGAAATGATGTTTTTTTAACATGTTGTCCGTTGGAATGGTGACAAGTCTATTTTTTAAAATCTGTGCATGCTGTCCCCCGTAGTCTAGATGTGTGATTTTTCAAAATAAACATCTATTTCTACAACTTTTCGATTTAAGAAATATAAAAATAAAAAATCCCAGATCCTCGAAACGTTTGGGCCGACGGGAAAGCTGGTAGGGCCTTTAGCCCCTCTCGCGTCCTCCGAAATGCGCACTTTAATTTCGGCCTACTGGCCATTTTTGGAACCCTGTGTGGCTGCGTCAGCCAGAGAGCCCAGCTTGCTGGTGAGGTGCCGTGGGCCTGGGTTTAACCAATTCAAACGTAGTAAAGGACCCGTAATGGCACTTTCATAATTCCTGCCCATCATCATCCTATAGTTCCTCATTTAAAAAAAAAATCATCCTATAGTTCCTGCTAATCATCATTTCACAAAAATATTTTTTATGATGAATCTAGTTATATCAAACTTATGTTGTTAATCTATATGTTTTTTGTTATTAATGGTCAAAGCTCAAAATGTTTGATTTATGACAAATTTAAATACCGGAGGTACTTAGTAAACATATATCAAATTGCGATGCAAAAGAGCAGAATGAATGCAACGGAAAAAAAAATTCACTAGTCCTTACAAACGTATAGATTATCAAAACCGTTTATTTACGTTAGATAAGGCGAAAAAAATATAAAACAGATAAGAGAAATCTATATCAAATGAGATATAGATGGACGGAACTGCCTTTCTAGAATGCAACGCGTGGTTTGCCTTTCCGAGTGGTCAGCTTGGTCGCGGCTGGATTCTCAGGTCTCTGCCTGTCACTGCTGCGTTGGCAGTTCTGGGTGCCTCCGTAGCAAGTTGGCCACCTTTCCAGCCTGCGTGTTGTGGTAGTGTCCGTCCTCGGCTTGATTCTTCTGGGAATTATCAATCGGTTGCGCCAAAACAGGTGGGTGTATGTCGCGACACTTGCGTTGCATCGCACAATGGCGTTGCCGGTGCACGGTGCTCCTGATCGGGACACCATGGGCCCAGACTGTCCCGATCTTGGACGAGTCGATGCATCCAAATCTAGGGGTTGGAAAGACTTTCATGTCACAACTGAACTCTATTTTGCTGGAATGTAAGAACCGCGTGCGCCCTAGGAGCAACTAGCAAGCATCCTATAATGAAGTTGTTTGCATCTTCCAAACTGATCTACTCTGATCCGTTGGTCTAAAAATAGATCTACTCTATTGTTTTTACTCTTTATTTTGGTGTGACAACCTACAACTGTCTTTTTATAGTAATGAATGTTTGTATGTATCAATTGATGCAGATGCTAGGACAAATTTATATTCACTTATAAGAAAAAAGAAACTACCGCAGTTAAATGTCAGTTCTTGAAAAGGGTACAAGATACCCAAAAAGTAGAACATTTGGATGGATGGATGTTGCACGTTGCTACCTGGTCCCTGCAGGCAACCATGCATGGTGCCATAGTCCAGTGTGTAAAACGCTTATAATCCGTGGCTGCGGCACCCTAGCAGAATTCTTGGACAGTGACAAATACTACGTACTGGAGGAGCATTCATA